>NC_061109.1:115722803-115805501 GCF_015104395.2 Macrobrachium nipponense
AATAATTCATGGTCATGATACCTTTTGAGATAACCCGTTCTTCGCTATTTTCAAGTCATGAATAATTCGTGGTCATGATACCTTTTGAGATAACCCGTTCTTTGCTATTTTCAAGTCATGAATAATTCATGGTCATATACCTTTTGAGATAACCCGTTCTTCGCTATTTTCAAGTCATGAATAATTCATGGTCATGATACCTTTTGAGATTACCCGTTCTTTGCTATTTTCAAGTCATGAATAATTCATGGTCATGATACCTTTTGAGATAACCCGTTCTTCGTTATTTTCAAGTCATGAATAATTCATGGTCATGATACCTTTTGAGATAACCCGTTCTTTGCTATTTTCAAGTCATGAATAATTCATGGTCAGAATACCTTTTGAGATAACCCGTTCTTTGCTATTTTCAAGTCATGAATAATTCATGGTCAGAATACCTTTCAAGATAACCTGTTCTTTCCTATTTCCAAGCTTGGTGACAGACTTCGCTGTTCTTAAGCCATGCTTTGGAACTATACCAGTGAGGTCTCTCATTAAAGTCATTCAATAGACAAGTCTTTTGTCAAGCATATATTATCCAGAATTAACTCTCTCTCTCTCTCTCTCTCTCTCTCTCTCTCTCTCTCTCTCTCTCTCTCTCTCTCTCTCTCTCTCTCTCTCTCTCTCTCTCTCTCACCTCCGAGTTCAAGAAGAAATTTCTATCTCAAATATTACTATAATATTTGTGGTGATGCTGCGGAATTTTTTGTGTCAGGAATTATCTGCTCTTTTAAACAGGGAAATGTTTAAATTGGAGTTGACAACTAAAGCTTGTACTTTTAGCTGTAATAGGAATCTCGATGACGATCGTGCAAGCTAATTTATTGAGGAGGGAACTGTTCAAGAAATCACCTCTAGATTCCAGTTTTATTTATTTATTTTGGTTATTGTAATGAGTGATGATTTTTGGGCTCCAGGAAGATTATTTGGCTTTCCCGCGAAGATTTTTAGATCTATGATTTTATTCCTCAAGTAGTTCCTTAATTAGTGTACCAAGTCAAGACTAGCACCCCTCAGATTCTGTTCGTGGTATCCCAGTTTCGGTGTGGTATCGAGGGAGACCTCTAGGAGTCAGTTAGAAAAATGATCTTCAAAATATATCCACTGGTATCTTTTAAGTACAGGCAATGTTATTTTTTCGATTTCTTTCTTAGTAATTTCATTCATATGATATCAAAGTGTACACTGAAATACCCTGGGCCTATCGAACAAATTGACAAGTGACAACTCAAAAAAGAATATGCAGATGCTTTGGCAATTTCTCTCCTTGTCAGTCCAAAAATATGCATATCTGAATGTGAATCAGACAGCTGGGAAGCACAACCAGACACTGCTTTGTGAAGGCTTGGGAGGGACAGGCTGTGGAGATTTGGCTGAGAACAGTGAGGAAGAAAGTGAGAGAAGATATGTGGATGTTAGCTGACATTTAGGGTAAGAATTCATCGACGTCATAAACATTCCGTGGGGATGCCGACGGAATTGAGTGACTGACAGTGACGCCGATATGTCGAAAAAAACAAAAAAACAAAGGGCTGATAAACTGCCATGACAAACATGCAACGAGGTCATACTCAGAATAGAAGCAGATTTCTAGTGAAAATTAGATAGCCTAAAGACAACAGAAAATAGTTGGGTTTGCATGAGTGAAAGACGTACTGGGACTCTTACAGTGGTTTAATATATGGTCTTTAGGCATCTGGGGCTAATCAAGTCCAAATGGCGCTTCTACCAGTTTGCTTAGGTTTTTAATTGCATTTTAACAATGCCATTGTGGAAAATATATGCACCAGACCTTGCTTTATATCCACAAAAGTATAAAACTGTGTCCGTGCTTTAAAGCATGGAAGTATGGAGTAATGTTGGTACTATGTGGCAAAAAGGAGGAACTTATAACAAAACCTGCCATTGTTTATTGACTGAATGATCCTCATGCTAACGAAAAGAAAAGCAAGAACTGTCTTGCCATGTTCTGGCACCAGGACATATAACCTGTGCTGAAGTCTTTACTGATGAAGATGTGCCAGGTGAGACCAAAGAATTGGTATTAGTAGCTACCTGCAATCTTGTTCGTGTATTGAGAAGTACTGTAGTCAAACACTATATTTTTCTACTCAAGCCACTGCACAGGACAGTGAGAGGACTGGTGCAGGTTTTCAAGGAATTGTGGACCAGAAACTATGAAAATGTAGTGCGCAACTAATACCAGTATTTGCAGGAGCTAAAAAAGCCCCTCGAAGAGATGTGTTGATTAGCCCGAGAGAGTAGTGTGTGGTACAGTGACGCCAGAAAGATTGCTACAAAAAGTGGACCAGAGATCATCAGTTCAAGTTGGGAGAAAAATTATCAGTTATAGCCAGTGGAAGCAAACAAGGGAAGGGGGCCAGATGAAGTCATGGAAGTGGTTAATCTTATGGGCTATAAGACTGATGTCAGTGAAGTGTAGTCACTATGTGCTAACATCCTAACTGCCTACAATGAGAGGGAAGTGAATGAAGAAGCAGCAACTGTCGTCAAAGAGGAGAGATGCCTGAGTGAGAGTGTTGTTTAGGGTGGGTTAGAACTTCAACCACGGAAAGAAGAAAAGTTGCATCAAAGTGTTAACATTAGCAGTGGCCTAAGAAATCAGCAGAAGCAAGTATTGCAGCTGCTGGATGAATATCAATGCATCTTAACCAGCAATCCAGGGAAGGTTTCATTGGGAAAACACAGCACCAGAGTGATGAAAGAGCCAGTTAGAGGAACAGTAATCCTTTATTGTATGCTAATAAGGAACAGATCTAGGAAGAAGTTGAGGCAGTGCTAGAAATTGGAATCACTGAGAGGTCAACTTCTGTATAATGTTCACCAGTGCTAATGGTAAGGGGATGAATCAAATATGTTGTGTGAACCATCGTCTAAACGCCATGACCAGGCTTGACCAAGAACCAATGGGAGATCCCAATGATGTAGTGGTGAAACTTTAAAATAACAAACTTTTCACTATGGTGGACCTAAGCAAAGGATATTAGTCGATCCTTATAGGGGAAGTATCAAAGGAAAAGACAGCTTTCACTGTTTCAAAGAAGTGTCATCAGTTCAGTAGGTTGCCATTTTGATTAAAGACCTCAACAGGGCCTTTCAACAGGGTGATGGGGAAGATGCTAGCCATAGCTATGAAAACCAACCAGCTTGTGGACAATATGTTAATTCTTGCAGCATCGTGGGAAGAACACATTAAGTGGTACTTTGTATATATAAAGCTGAATTCTATGTACTCAAGGTCAGCTGTAATAAGATTGCCATGGATGAAGCAAAAATAATTAGAATCCAGAGAGCGTCAACACCAAAGACTAAAACATAAGCAAAATCATTCCTAGGATTCATGGGATACTACAAAAAGTTTTTGGAAAACTGCACAAATCTTGCAGTGCCTTCGACAGACCTAATGAAGAAGGGACAGCTAAGTAAAGTGAAGTGGAAAGAATTTAAGAAAAAAACATATGATGAACTGGAGAAGGCTTTGGGAAATTCACCTAGGCTTCAATGAGACTTTCTCTGTGAAAACTGATATATCAAGTGGAATAATCGGTAAGTAAAATCCTACAAGAGTTTGCTGATAGCATATTTCCAGTTTCATATGCAAATATGAAACTCAGAAGAATTAGCACAAGGATTTACAGTTAAGGAATTTCATCTTACAGGGATGGATTGAAATCCAAAAAACCATGAGGTGGGCCATAGCACTCCAGAACTTCAGGAATGTTCGACGTTCTGCTAATATATATTCCTTTTTATAGATCATGAAGGCAAAAGTATAACAAAAAGGTTCTACTCACAGCTATCTCCAGCCATCCACGGCGTCTCTTTTCATATCATCCAGCCATATGCATCTTCGTCTGATGTGCTTTCACAGGCACCGAAATATGGTGACGACCCTGATTGTTGTAGCGTTTCGTCAGAAGATTAAAGGCCTAAAACCCAACATATCATCACACTGCCTACACTGTCACCCATCTGCATCATTTATTCATCATCATAGATATTTTACCGAATCATTAATGTCCTACAACTATCATCACCATCATGGACCACAGCAGTGAGTACTAACGGAAGGCTACGATATCCCTTAACAAAATAATGTCTCATTCTTTTCAGGTACTGCTGATGCAATATTTTTCATCGTAAAATGTTTCACAATGCTGTGTGTTTTTTCGTAGTTCTCATATTGTAGAGGGGGAAAAAGACATTTTTCATTTTCCATTGTTGTACACATTAAGATTAGGCTAAAGCATCAGCAGCCGTTTCATTTGGAAGACATAAACAGAGACAGACCAACAGACAGACAGAGACAGAGAGAGCGACATTCTGTAAGATACCGTACGATAATGTTAGATGAATGTCTTTTATTATTTGTGTATTTAGCAAATATCCTTTAGTAAAAATAGTGGTGCTGAATACATGTATATTTATGCGCATAAATCATATTACATCCAGTTTATTATTATGTACAGTTTTTGGTTTCCATAGTAAGTTCTGGAACATATCTGCTTCCATATTTAGTGTAATACATATAATCTGAATTCTATATTTAATCATTTACTTTTATGCATTCAACCACTAATATTTTTAGTTCTTCAGAAGTATTTTTGTGTACCAAAGTGGAGTGCTAGCCCATGAAAGTCAATATATTTCTTTTCCTTGCAGAGAAGCAGCTGGTTCACCTGGTTGCGATCTTGTTGATGCTGTGACCCGTAAGGATGTTGCATTTTGCAGAGGTATTATAACTACTAAAAATGTAAACTTGAAACTGGATCAAGATGAAACCCTCCTACATGTTTTAGCAATGAAATATGGCAAAAGAAAGAAGTCTGCCTCTGATATTCTATTATTGCTATTAGAAATGGGAGCCAAATGCAATGCTAGAAACAAAGATGGAAACACACCTCTGCACATCGCAGCAAGAGAAGGTCATGACGAATTCTGCAAAATACTTATTGACCAAAAAAATAAAGACAAAACTTCTTTACTGGACATGAAAAGTTCTTGTAAAATGACTCCACTGCATCTTGCTGCTCAGCAAGGACAGGTCAAAGTTGTGTCTCTTCTTTTGACAGAGGGAGCTGATGCAACTTTAAGAGATAATAATCAGTATCTCCCACTACATTATGCAGCTGCAGCTGGTTACCATGAAATATGTGAATTACTACGCGACACATATCCTACTGCTGATCTGACTGGTTGCAATCCCCCACCACCTCTCATGCTGGCTGCTAAAGGAGGTTATGAATGGTGCTGTAGAAAGTTGGTCCTTTCAAAGAAAGATCTTAATTGGCAGGATAAACAAAGAAACACACCTATGCATATAGTTGCAAAAAAAGGCTTTGAATATTTTCTTGCTTACCTTATAAAACAAGGAGCAGACCTTGATGTACAGAACAAAGCAGGAAACACGCCACTCATGGAGGCCATTTCCAAAAATGCATTAGGCTGCCTGAATCTCCTCATTGATAGTGGTGCAAACCTCAGTTTACAGAATGAAGATGAGAAGGGAGTTCTTCACTTAGCTGCTGAAAAGAAAGCAGATGACTGTTTGAATTTACTTCTCCATAAAAATAGTGTTAAGAAAGACATTGATAAAAAAGACAAAACTGGGTGCACACCTCTTCTGACTGCGATCAGAAAGGGCAGTGATAAATGTTCATTTATGCTACTGCAAGCTGGTGCATCTCCACAAGAGAAGTGCAACTTGAAATTTACCGCCTTACATTATGCAGCTCAGACTACAACTACTGATGTCCTGCAAGAACTGCTGAGAAATAAAGCTATAGATGTGAATGCTGCTAACTACAAAGGACTGACACCCTTGCATATGGCAGCTGAGAAGGGCGCCAGAGAAGCATGTATGAAACTTTTGAGGAGAGGTGCCCGTGTAGAAGCAACAGATAAACAAAGTCGAACAGCCCTGCATATCAGTACCCTTCATGGTCATTCAGCAATCATCAAGCTTTTGGACAAACATGGAGCTCAGAAAAAAGCATTAAATGAAAATAAATCCACTGCTCTCCATATTGCAGCTGATACAGGAAATCTTGAATGTTGTAAAGTACTTACTAAAGCTGATCCACATCTTTGTAAGATAACAGACTCAAAAGGCAGGTATCCTATAGATATTGCCTTCCAAAAAGGACACAACAAGGTTTCAGAGTTCTTTCTGCAGTCTTTACACAGATTACCCCCAGGTTTAGAAAAGAATCTTCATAGGCACACACACCAAGCACTTAAAGAAAGAAACAGGTGAGAAATATGCATAGTATAGCATTATTGGGACCTTGTGTACTAATGTGACACACATACATTTATAAATTCCAGGATTAACAGTGTTTATGTTTTCAGGTCAGCCATTGAAATGATAATTGAAAGTTGTTGGTGGGAAAAGGGTTTCGTCTCCAGCGCAGACAACCTTCATGAGAGAGGACCTTGTGATAACTTCCGACAGACTATAAAGCTATATCCAGATTTAGCAAAGATTCTGATGGATAAATGTGTAATCACTTCCCCTTGTGGATATAATTTCAACGAATACAATTTCAGATTGTTGGAGGATTGCTACTATATGGCTACAGGTTAGGCTGAAAGGCTATGCAAACATTCTGCTTAAAACTAACTCATATATATATATATATATATATATATATATATAATATATATATATATACTTATACATATAATATATATAGTATATATACAATGTGTATATAATATATATATATCTATATATATATATATATTATACATATATATATATATATATGTTATATATATATATATATATATATATATATATATATATATATATATATATATATATTAGAGTATAGAGACGTGTTCTACTTTTTATCCATTTATTTAGCGCCGACGTTTCGTATCAGCTTGATACATTTTCCAGTTTGAAATCAAGCTGATACAAAACGTTGGCGCTAAATAAATGGATAAAAGACACAACGTGTCTCCATACTCCAATGTTTATCCTTGAGTAATTGCTCCTGTCTTCATGTCTTCATATATATAATAATATATATATATATATATATATATATATATATATATATATATATATATATATATATATATATATATTAGAGATGTATCGGATATCTGCACTCGCATCCGCATCTGCATCTGCAGATTATTTGCACATTTTATAAGTCTGCACCTGCTTCCGCATTGACAATTTTTAACATCCATATCCACATCTGCATTTGCATTAGCATTGCGAGCAACACCGACATCCGCATCCGCAGTTTGAGAATGCGGATATGTGGATGTCACCCCCTGCTCAGTGTTCAATAGTTTATACTTATACATTGTAGATAAAAATAGATTTTTTTTGCTAAATTTGGGTTTTCCATCTTATTATACAGAATACACGATACAGAATTACACATTTCACACAGCATATATTATATAAGTAGGTCTGTTATAGCATATTTGTTTTAGTAATATCATGTCACTCACAGCGGTTGTAATCATAAAGGCAGGGTACTGCATTTTTTAGGAAACACTCTCTCTCTCCCCCTGCTCTCTAATGCAAAGAATGGCTTTGAGTTTTGTTAACCTTATCATGCAATGAGCATGAAATAACCTTGTGCAAAGAAAACTGAAACGTTTGTGTATCGCTGTTACTATTTGTATGTTCATATAAAAGTATACACACACACATACATACTTTCAATTATTACATCAAATGTTATGTGGTAACATCATTTTGAATTATTTGGCTGAAAATCGTTTTTAACAATAAAATATATCTAAATTACTTAGATTTACAAAGCATCTGCATCTGCAAGGGTGTGGTCATGAAATAACCGCGTCTGTATCCGCATCTGCAAATATAAAAGATTGATATCCGCATCCACATCCGCATCTGCAAATGTTAAAAAATTTATATCTGCAAATCCCATCTTCAGTCGTTGATACATCTTTAATATATATATATATATATATATATATATATATATATATATATATATATATATATATATATATAAGTAAATGTTTATATGTTTGTCCATATGTTTGTGTACTACAGAAATTCACACTGCTTGACTGATATAGACAAAATTTGGCGTACGACCATCATTTGACATAACTTAAATATTAGGGTAGGTTTCAAACCTGTACCCCCTTCCCCTTTCCCTTCCCCCAACCCTTTTCCCCATTCACCCTTCCTCTTCTCCCCATTCACCCTTCCCTTTGTAACTTAAGTGGTAAATAAACCAAGGGTTTATCATACCCCATTTCATGTACTCGGTACCATAGAAATATATTATTGAAAATGCTTCTCTTTTCTGTGATTAATCATTCTGTATCAATGTTTGCGTTTAGGTTTAATGGGGTTTTTGTACAGTTTTAGTGGGGGTGTGTGTCTAGGTTTAGTGGGGAGTTTCCTTAGGTGTAGCAGGCGGTGTGTTTAGGATAAGTGTGGGTTTGCTTAGGTTTAGTGGGGGTGTTTCAGTTAAGTGGGGTGGTGTGTTTATGTTTAGTGGGGGCTAAATGTGACAGTCAGGACAATAATATCTGGATAACATGGACAGTCACCACAATAATGCCTTCTTGATAAGAGGGACAGTCATCATAGTAATACCTAGATAAAAGGGAATGTCAGCACAGTAATGTCTGGATAAAATGGACTGCCACCACAGTAATACTTGAATAAAAAGTACAATCAACACAGTAATACCTGGGTGATAGTCACCACAGTACAGTCTGGATAAAATAGACAGTCACCACAGTAATATCTGGATAAAAAGGACAGTCAGCGCAGTAATACCTGGATAAAAGGGACAGGCAGTGCAGTAATACCTGGATAAATGGGACAGTCATCACAGTAGTACCTGGATAAAAGGAACAGTCGCCACAGTAATGTCTGGATAAAAAAGAGCCGGCACAGTAACGTCTGGGTAAAAGCAACACTCAGAACTGTAATACCTGGATAAGTGGGACAGTCAGAACAGTAATACTTGGATAAATGGGACAGTCACCACAATAATGCTTGGAAAATAGGGACAGTCAGCACAGTAATAACTGAGTAAAAGGGACAGTCATTACAGTCACAACAGTAATGACTGGATAAATGGAACAATCAGTACAGTAATACCTGGATAACAGGGACGGTCAGTATAGTAATACCTGGATACTTGGGACAGTCAGTAGTGATACCTGGATAAAAGGGACAGTTACCACAGTAATACCTGGATACTTGGGACAGTCACCACAGTAATATATGGATAAATTGGACAATCAGCAAAGTAATATTTGGATAAAATGGACAGTTAGTACAGTAAATTCTTGATAAAAGAGACAGCCACCACAGTAATACCTGAATAAATTGGACAGTCAGCACAGTAAATCCTAGATAAATCCTGTGAGAGTTTAGTTATGTTCCTAACTTTTATTTAGGAAACCTAAATGAAATTTATGTAGGTTCCTGAATTATTTTATGCAGCTAAGCGCAGAAGAAAAAATCAAACATTTTGAGACCTATGAATTTCTTTCATTAACATTTTGGTTATGCATCAACTTTGTGAATTCAAGCCACAAAGAAAGTCAGCTGTACATTTGAGTGATGCAATAGATCATGGTACATATACGGTAATTAGGATCTTAAATGGCTACATGACTGATTGTTACACTGGTTCTGTTTTTCAATAACAGTAGTTAAACATTCCACATCTTCACTTCAAAATAATTTCCAGTTTTGTACTACTCTTCCTTCATTCATTAAGTAGAGTTTCAACAGTAATCAAGAGCTGTAGTGTACTGCTTTGTATGATACTTTTTTTTTCTTTTTCTTTTATTGGTTTAACACGTATAGCACCCTCATTCATCCCCCCTCCCCTTATTCTGCTTAAACAGGCGTTAATGTGTGTTGTGGAAATCTTGAGGTGCCCATTATCTCCCAGTTCCATCTTTAGAGGAGCCAGTGATGCCAACATTCATCAGTATGACCCTTTCTTTGGGAACTGAGCTACAATACTGCACTCTACCAGTAGCCATCCAAGGCCTTTGTCTTACGGTTGCCTCCCTATGAGCTGTCAGTCCTTCTTACACCCAACAAGCCTATAAGATGGAGTTCTACCAATTCATTTTTTTTTACAGAAATTGCATCCTTGCAAAGTGATATACAATAGATAAGGAGGAAGTCTGGCTAAGGTAGAGTTAGAAATTAGTAATTGTAGCAAGAAGTGGTCACAACATGAAAGTGGAAGTGAGTGAGTATCAAGGGAATATTGCAAAAGCCCTAAAGAAGCAGTACCTACCAAATGCTAAATTTGACATGATTTTCCTATGGGGAAATAAGAGCTAGTCTCTTGTTCTTGGCAACCATTCTAGGAGGGGAATGGTCATTTCCCTTGATATGTAAGTTGGACGTTTCCAGGGAATGGTGGAAAATCTTTGGTTAACTGAAAAAGTAGTATACAAGTATGACATTTCCTAATAAGTCATCCCAGGGAAGCACATGGAACTAATCAACCTTACCCACACTGACAGAAGTGAAGCCATGTTGAAAGCTATAAGTCCAATGCGTTATCTAAAGAGCTAAGTCCACCATCAAGTTTTTGGTACTTGGTGGAGCACCTTCTCTCCATTAAAGAAATTGCTTTACAATGATCAGTGCCAAAGGCAAAGTTTTACTGCAGTAAACTACTCATCTCCACTGTACAGCCGTTTGTTATTCTCAACTCTAATCTAAATTCAAATTCAATAATTTTGTCAGTATGGAGACCTTGTAGGCTTGGAATTTCAGCCATTCTGTGTCCTTCTTTGCTACTAAAACCATTAGACACCCAATGGAAAACCTTTCTTCAGAATTAGAATAATCTCTCGCCATCATCAGGATCATGTGAAGTTCGTCTGCACCTGAGCAAAGGAAAACTGGTTGCTTACTATACCGCTTCAGCCATGGAGACTGACTTGAAATTAATGAACCTGAGCAACTTCTCTCCATATCAGCTAGGAGGAGTTCCTGATCAAGATCTCAGAGTAGACCAACAGAAGTCAGCATACCTAGATAACAGTTGAGGAAGTGAATCACTTGGCAAACAACTTGTGCTGACAGGCTTGAATAACAGCTTAAAAGAAGTTATGTATTTATTGTTTTCTACGAGACTGTCAAATGGAACCTTACCCTAGCCATAGCTACCTGATGCTTGCAAGATACATAACTAGACAAAGCAAAGGATATCATAGCCCCATCCTGTACTAATACCTTCAGGAAACAGGGAAAAGATGCCACATGTCTGTTAAAAGAATTGCTTCAGAATATATGTACCTGGATGACCATGCATTTTTGTATCAATAAATGTGCAGCACAGGAGGATATTCAAGAAAACCATCGCTTTATGACTAGTGGAGGGTAATCTACGGGAAATACAATACAGCTCCAAGCCAGGATTGTATTCTTGCTAAGGCTGTTTTTTTTTTCTTCTTTTTTTTTTTTTTTTTTTTAGCGAACTTTATCATTTATTCAAGTTGTAAAATGCAAATAGATAAAGACATGAGCATCATTTACCATTTCTTTGGCAGATTTTCAATAAGGCTGCCTTTACTTTAGGTCTCTTTGTATGAGTTCTTTGGCTCTCATAAGTAGCCCAAAGTGCCATCATTAATTCCATAAACATTGGTTGCTGAAGAGTGAATAATTCAAGAAAAATACCTCCCAGGTTACAAAGATGCTCATAGGTATATAAATTCCAAGTAAATGCTGCCATCTTTAATGCCCTCCAATTGATTAATGTGAGCTAATCTCCTTAAATCCTTTTCAAGATTTGTCTTACTCTCCTGATGTTGCTTTCCTCCCTTGTAGGGAGATGTTCTCACTTATGTATGAAATCATATACTCTATTTAGTTTGTATGTAAGTAGGAATTCAGTACTTGGATATTCCACCCTTTTATCAATTAATCAAGGCATAAGTAATATAAGGATGTTGTTATTTATAAAACCAAAATTATTGTTTTTTTATCAGGCTTGCTGTTATTGCTTCCTGATATAAAGCCTCAGTAAAATTGATTTTTTGCCTGATTTTCAGAAGCCACGGCACCACATAAGACGACTATGCAGGAAAACAAATATGATCCATTTGCTAAGACAGGAGCACTGAAACCTGAGGCACGAGAATTTACCTCAGATTCTGTTCAGTGGAAGAACAGCCACCCTGTTCACCTGATGACCAAATGGAAATGCTTAGGCCTCCTTAAACATTCCGTAACTGAGCGTTGGTTGTTGTGCAAATGGAACAAGTACATCAGAAACACTTATATTTTTATACTTTTGCTCCAGATCGTCCTCTCTCTTTTCATCATAGCATTTCTGAGCTTTGTTCCGTAAGTATAATAAGAAAGATTTGTGTTGCTTCAAGTAAGTTGTCATCCAGTAAGATAGAAGTATTTTTGTGTACCTTGAGATACATTTCATTCCCAGTAGTACTACCCACAGAAACATAAAATACATAAGAGTGACAGTAAAAGAAGTTTTCAGAATTGTTTAACCAACATCACACTACATTGAAGTGCTGTTGCAGATTCCTGTCATAGAGATTAAGACAGGTAGCTGGGTACTGATAATTTATTTACAGACAAACTGGGTTGACATAGACAGGTGCGGACGGATATGTAGTGCAGTCTCGCACCGCAAACAGAAATGACTCTGAGACGATAAATTTGTGTTTTCTTACAGACATTCATTTAGATATAATAAAGCGTACAAATAATGGAATTGTATGTGTTATACATCGGCGGAAAGGCCGCGGAATGCTCTATCGGATGGAAGTAAGAACAACGCGACTTGATGATTGGTTACAATGAAAATAGGGAAAAAGCATTGTCCTTACAAATACTCCTCCCCAAGACAATGATTATGGAGTAATTATTGGATGACAATCTTTGAGGCAGGGGGCGACCCCGTGTCGTTGTGGCACTTGATGTGGGGCGTCCTCGAGTATAGTCCTTCGGTTTTTGCTGATCGACAGGATGCCTCCCCTGGCGGTAGCCTGGGGGGTTCTACTGTGTGCCGGGCGACCAAGACTGCGAGAGGGAGCTGCATTGTGTGTGGTGGTGGAGTGGGACGGGCCGTGGGGATACCCAGGTGCGGCAGCGGCATAGGTTGGGCTGAGGAAGTCCCCAGCGCGGCAGCGGCGTCCCGCGGGCAGAGCGGAACCACAGGTGAGCAGCGGCGTCAGCAGGTCGAGGAAACCCACAGGTAGCGGCGTCGGCAGGCAGGGGAGGCCCACAGGCGTGGCAGCGGTGTCGGCGGGCTGAGGAAGACTACAGGCGGCGGCATTTGAAAAGGTGAGCAGATCCACAGGCGTGGCATCGACGTCAGGAAGGCCGAGCGAGCCCCAGGAATAACGGCAGCGTCGAGGGTTTGAAGAGGCCCACAGGCAGCGACGTCAAGGGGCCGAGCAGGCCCACGTGTGCGGCAGCGACGTCGGGTGGGTAAAGCAGGTCCCTCGGCGTAGCAACGGCGTTGGCAGGCAGGGGAGGGCCCAACGGCACGCGACGTCGAGGGTTGGGTAAAGCACATCCCTGGGTATAGCAGCAGTGTCGTGGCAGGCAGGGGAGGCCCACAGGCAGCGACGTCGGGTGGGTAAAGCACATCCCTGGGTATATCAGCAGTGTCGGCAGGCAGGGGAGGCCCACAGGCAGCGACGTCGGGTGGGTAAAGCACATCCCTGGGTGTAGCAGCGGCGCCGGCAGGCAGGGGATTTCGTCTGGGGACTCGCAGGTGCGGCAATGGTGCCGGGGGAAAACCGAGGAGGCCCGCAGTTGCAGCGGGTCGAGAAGATATCTGGCGTCCCCCGGGTGAGACAAAGGAGGCCGCGACGTCGGATGGATGTTTCTGAACCGCCGCTTGAATTTTGTGTTGGGTGACCAGCACCCAGCTACCCGTCCTCGAAATAAACGCCAAAACACGCTGGGAAGCAGTGCCGTGATTAGTCCGTTAATGGCGTTGGTGTCGTCCTCGCAGTGGAGTTTTCAGAGACCTAAACTGTGGCGCCGTATTGAGTCCATTAAAGGTTCTCTGAAGGTGAGCGGCCGTAATTAGTTCGTTAAAGGCTGGGCCTAAACCGCTGTGTCACCAACTCCGGGAGGTCACCAGTTGTGAGGACCAGAGATTAAGACAGGTAGCTGGGTACTGATGATTTATTTACAGACAAACTGGGTTGACATAGACAGGTGCGGACGGATATGTAGTGCAGTCTCGCACCGCAAACAGAAATGACTCTGAGACGGTAAATTTGTGTTTTCTTACAGACATTCATTTAGATATAATTAAAGCGTACAAATAATGGAATTGCATGTGTTATACATCGGCGGAAAGGCCGCGGAACGCTCTATCGGATGGAAGTAAGAACAACGCGACATGATGATTGGTTACAATAAAAATAGGGAAAAAGCGTTGTCCTTACAGTAGCTATTTCATGTAAACATACGTATATTTCTACGGGTATTTCTAGAATCAGTTTTGTTTTTAAGAGTCTTTCGATGTGTTTAGGAGGCTTTTTTTCTTACATCCTTTGAATAAACTTATTTCGAGAAGAAGGGAATCAATATTATTTCATTTTAAGTACCCCCATACCCAGTTTTTTTTTTTATGAAATTCATAAAGTAAGATAGCGTGGATGTGGTAGTAACCATTGGCTTGGATTTTCTCTAGAGCTACCCCCTGTCAGGGAAAACAACTTGATATATAATATATATATATATATATATATATATATATATATATATATTATATATATATATATATATATATATATGTGTGTGGTATATGTATAGAGAGAAGAGAGAGAGAGAGAGAGTATATGATTTAATGTCCTTTGAAAATCATTCTACAGTAACTGGAGAGCGGTGTCCACACATATCAGCAACATGTCACAAGATGTATCATGCGAAGATTTCCAGCGAATACAAGATCCATATATCAAAAAGGTTCGTGAGGGATACAGCTCCTTCGTGGCATGTCACATCTTGCTGTTTTTAGCAGCACTTTCAGTGTTCTGTTTGGAAGTCTTCAGTCTGTCAAAGGTTAGTCCTGGAATAATTTTATATATATATATATATATATATATATATATATATATATATATATATGTATGTATGTATGTATGTATGTCATACAACTGAATCACGATAATTTGGAACAAGATGAACATATAATAAAGCTAGAAGCCACGAAGGAATGTGAAACAGTGGAGTGCTACGAGATCTATCGACTCAGGGTCTTTTACTTAGCAGAAGGGTCTATAAATGACAGATAAGGATTATAAAGGAAATAAGTTCCTAGAATCCAACACACCTGGAGAATTAGTAACCTTCCCTCCCACCCCAACCCCATCCCCCCCCAACCCCATCCCCCCACCAACCCCAACCCCCTCCCACCCCCCAAAGCAAAAACAGAGGTACAATTTAAAAGGTTTACAAAAAGATTAAGTCCCAATGTTCAGAAACAGGGACAAGACAATTAAAGGATTATACAGTGTGGCAACTGACCACATACATGTATGAAGAATTTTTGGTAATTAGGTTTTCTGTTGTGTATAAACTGCTGTATATTTGTAAGGTGCTGTTCAAATTCTTGGGAAAGCATTTTCAAGACAGTGCACATGAAAAATGACGGCTAATCCCACAGGAGGCTTGAAATTTCATCGAAGGATGAGGCTGTGTAGATTGTATCTCCACCGAAGAGCAGTCCTCACCTGTAAGAGAAGAGTCAGATAGTCATGGAAACTCCTTAGTTCAGCCACCATGGCATCATTTGAATACCAAATGTTTGCAATGAAACAACACCTTGTCATAATACAACTCAAGATGTTGACAAGTTATTCATTGCTTCTTACTTCTTGAATTAGCAGGTTGTTGTGGCACTCCCATTTTTAAACATTGCAGCATTTTAGGAGTCCTACAATTTAAAAAAAAATGGTGCAACAAGACTTAGGATTCTATATCTTATACAACTTTCAGTTTTTAATTGATGCTATACATCTCAATTTATCTATTCCTGGAACAGATGCGCCACACTTACTTCCGTGACCTCACCCATCTTCTGAGACTTGCTTGCACAGTTCTTGCCTTCGTTCTCGTGTTTCCCTACGAATCCTGTGAAACTCTAATTAAGCCGGTAAGTTTAAATCTTGGTAGGTATTGTTTCAAACAAATGTAATTCTTTTGCACTACTCAGTAAGCTACCTAATGGAAATTTCGATTAAATCTAATCGTACTGATGAACTTGAACTTTATTACTGCTGACAAAAGATGTTGCACTTGTCCGTTGTATAGGTATCTTCTATGTTGTAAGAAATTATAGGGAATGACACACATTTTGCAGTACACAATTTTTCATACCCTTGATTCACAAGTATATCCATACTTGTGTTCTATTTCCAACATGTGTTCCAGTGTTCTCTTTTAGATTTCTTAGAAAATGATTTATAGTTCCCAGTGAATATTGTCTTCCACTTCTGTGTACAAAATAACAAACGAGGTATATGATTGCATGTAATATGCATTCCACGAGCAAATTTAAACCTGACTTATTGCTTTCGACTACCGGCATTCTGCCAAATCCAGTATGAAAGCTTTATTTTATAATAATATGCTATTATTATTGTCCTAATTTCTATGTTTTTCGGCAGTTTCAGAAGGTATTATTATTAGTAAATTTGCACATCATAGCGTGATCGAACCCAGCACTCCCGAGTGAAAAAGGCTCAAGATCCTTAGTTTCATCCCAGTGATGGTTAGTTTGTGTATTGATTTCGATCCCTTTATTATGATTATTATTATTATTTTTTTTTTTTTTTTTTTTTTTTTGCTCTATCACAGTACTCCAATTCGACTGGGTGGTATTTATAGTGTGGGGTTCCGGGTTGCATCCTGCCTCCTTAGGAGTCCATCACTTTTCTTACTATGTGTGCCGTTTCTATGATCACACTCTTCTGCATGAGTCCTGGAGCTACTTCAGCGTCTAGTTTTTCTAGATTCCTTTTCAGGGATCTCGGGATCAAAGCCTAGTGCTCCTATGATTATGGGTACGATTTCCACTGGCATATCCCATATCCTTCTTATTTCTATTTTCAGATCTTGATACTTATCCATTTTTTCCTTCTCTTTCTCTTCAACTCTGGTGTCCCATGGTATTGCGACATCAATGAGTGATACTTTCTTCTTGACTTTGTCAATCAACGTCACGTCTGGTCTGTTTGCACGTATCACCCTATCCGTTCTGATACCATAGTCCCTGAGGATCTTTGCCTGATCGTTTTCTATCACTCCCTCAGGTTGGTGCTCGTACCACTTATTACTGCAAGGTAGCTGATGTTTCTTGCACAGGCTCCAGTGGAGGGCTTTTGCCACTGAATCATGCCTCTTTTTGTACTGGTTCTGTGCAAGTGCCGGGCATTCACTTGCTATGTGGTTTATGGTTTCATTTTTCGTATTGCACTTCCTACATATGGAGAGATGTTATTTCCGTCTATCGTTCTTTGAGCATATCTGGTTCTTAGGGCCTGATCTTGTGCCGCTGTTATCATTCCTTCAGTTTCCTTCTTTAGCTCTCCCCTCTGTAGCCATTGCCATGTGTCTCGCTGGCTAGTTCTTTAGTCTGTCTCATGCATTGTCCGTGCATTGGTTTGTTGTGCCAGTCGTCTGTTCTGTCTGTCATTCTCCTGTCTCTGTATATTTCTGGGTCTTCGTCTACTTTTATTAGTCCTTCTTCCCATGCACTCTTTAGCCACTCGTCTTCACTGGTTTTCAGATATTATTATTATTATTATTATTATTATTATTATTATTTTTTTTTTTTTTTTTTTTTTTTTTGCTCTATCCACAGTCCTCCAATTCGACTGGGTATATAGTGTGGGGTTCCGGGTTGCATCCTGCCTCCTTAGGAGTCCATCACTTTCTTACTATGTGTGCCGTTTTCTAGGATCACACTCTTCTGCATGAGTCCTGGAGCTACTTCAGCCTCTAATTTTTCTAGATTCCTTTTCAGGGATCTTGGGATCGTGCCTATTGCTCCTATGATTATGGGTACGATTTCCACTGGCATATCCCATATCCTTCTTATTTCTATTTTCAGATCTTGATACTTATCCATTTTTTCCCTTTCTTTCTCTTCAACTCTGAGGTTGTCCCATGGTATTGCGACATCATTATTATTTTATTTTATTTATTATTAATTATTATTATTATTATTATTATTATTATTATTATTATTATTATTCTTTCATTTCAGTTAGGAGACCCACTCTTGGGGCTGTGGTACTTGCATTCAACTTCTGATTTGTCCTTTAAGGATTGAATTGTTTTATTAGGATGTTGCAGGTGTTACATTGCGTACACTGGGACACTATTGTTTGGCTGATGCTTTTTGATAGGTTTGCCACCTGTCCTGCCAGTCCTGTGGCTGCCTGGCAATTGCTGAGATGGCAACCATGGCAGGGGACTGCACCTGCCTGCAGGGACAGGCAGCTGGTGTCCTGTGGGAGTATCTCTCTGTAATACTAGGTTTGGCACTAGAGTTTCCTGAAAACATGGATCTCCTCTCTAATATTCAGTGAGACGTGGTGTTGCTCAGTAGTTTTGTATATAGCAATAGTCAGGAACTACTTTGAAGGTCTCCGCCCCCTTTAGTGGGGCGGTCCAGTCTCCTTTGATGCATAGGCCATGCCAAGTGTCCGTATATCTAAAAGAGTATTGAAAATACCAGTGTCGTCTATCTGGATCCCGTCTTGCCCATGCGATTTCATAACTAGTCTTAGACACCGTCATGACCACAGTTATAGGTTTGACTATACCAGTAGATTCACATCAACCATGCATTTGATGTGTAGGCCAGCCCCTTACGAAGCTCCTGATTGACTGTTGATAAGCCAATCACAGGGCTGGAAACTCTCAGCCTCTCTCGAGAGTTCACATGGGTAGGATCTATGTTCCACCTCCCCTTGAGGGATATGTCTTTCACAAGTACCCCTCAGGAGAGGTGGAACATACATCCTGCTTATGTGAACTCTCGACAGAGAGACTGAGAGTTTCCAGCCCTGTGATTGACTTATCAACAGGCAATCAGGAGCGTCGTAAGGGACTGGCCTAGACGTCAAATGCACCGTTGATGCGAATCTCCTATAGTGCCTCCACTAGTCGTGACACCTATGCTTCTATGTCCGTGACTGGTGTCTCCTCTGTGATCTCGGTGACCTGCCATGGCTGCAGATGTGACTACATTGGTCAGTTAAGGTCCATTTGTCATAATCCAGTGTTTCCATCTTTCTCATTTAATCTTAAGAGAGGATTATGGAAGTCTACTCTAGTCCACACGGAGTTGTAGAAGATTAATTTTCTTCAACACATTACAAGTTCTTCTGCAAGTTACTTTGTTAAAATTTGGCAACATTTCTACAACTATGCTTTCAATTTGTCTTTACATAAGGTATCTTCTTTATCTCTTTGAAGAACCCGTAGTTTTAGGATGTATGGAAAACTTTTGTACACTTTACTTATAAAATGAAGCATATTTAACACACATAAAATCCTTGTTAGTGTGATTAGAAATGTACGTATTACCTTCAATCATTGATTTTTCGTTTGAATGATAAAGCTTTAAAGAACGTTCCCTCCTTTCAGGCGATTCCTTGGGAGAGTGGTGTGCTGTCGTTCATGCTAAGTTCCATTTGCCTTATGAACACCATCAACAAACTTCCGTCATGCTCCTACTTTTCCAATATCACCCACCAGTTTATTAGGTCTTACTTAAAGGGGCTTTTCTTGATATCAGTAATTATATTGACATTTGCATACTGTTTTCATCTCCTTATGAGAAATGACGAAGCTTTTCAAAGTATTTTCCATGTTATTATCAAAATGGTGGTGTGGGTCCTCGGTGATTTAGCATTTGACGATACATTCGGAACCAAAGAACTGACCTACCCAATCATAACCATGTTCTTGTACCTTGGGTTCATCTGCATGGTTGGAGCATTTATTGTAAGCCTTGTCAAGGCTCCTTCCGTGGATCCCCGTACAGCTGCATTCAATGAAGCGGCATCGTTCGCTAATTTTGTGCTGACTATAGACGTTTGCTTACCCCAGCTAAGAAAAAAATACGCTGTTAGCAAGTACAGTGACAAAGACCGGAAGTCGTGGGTGAAAAAACTGGAGGATTGGTGGATGAACCTACGTCCTTCTGCGTTCCGCAGAATGGTTATTCCACTGACCACGAACGTTACGATGATGGAACTTCCTGCACAACGACGACCCTGGTTAACGAGGAAAATCGAGCAAACTGCCAATTTTTTCGGTACTCTTACTAGTGGGGACGATGCTGATGACAAATGCTTCACTATTTCGAATGAGCAGCAAGAGAAAATAGACCCACAAAGTGCCAAATTAGATCAGCTTTTGACGATGTGCAAAAAACTTGTTCATGATAATCAGGTGCAGAATGAGCAGATCAACGAGTTAAAACAATTACACAATGAACAAGTTACTGAGCTCAAGCAACAAATTAATACTTTGATGACGTCCTTGTCCGTGAAGACATGAAATTTAGATATGGACACTATTCGAATGTTGTATTAAGAGGATCTGAATAAGTTTGCACGATCAGATGGAGGTGAATATTAAATGCATATAAAAAAAATTCATATTCAGTTTTTCAGCATATATATTAAGTTTGATATTCTGTCTTTGCCATTAATTGTAACCAGTGTATAAAGCCGCTCATTTCTGGACAACTCATAACCAGATCATTCTCATATGATCAACTCATATTTGATGAAATCAAACCGAGGTCAAGTCAGAAAAAACAATAGGTCAGGAATGAGTATTACTTGTGATCGTTCAAAATTCTTGACAGCTATTTCGAGACAATTTGTGGTAATAACTGCGACCCGTCAAGCGATTATATGATACTTAGGCAGTTTGAGAAACTCCTGTGTTTGATGTTGATGAACTCTAGGAGTTAAAATGAACTCTCATTATCAACATTCTTCGCCACCAAAAGTGGTCTTTTCAGTACAAGCCTGACTTTCCAAATTTTCCATCTGATTCTGGCATTTTCCCAGAAACACAGTTTCATGAATAGCTATAGTAGATTCACATCTACCGTGCATTTGATGTCTAGGCCAGTCCCTTACGACGCTCCTGATTGGCTGTTGATAAGCCAGTCTGGAAACTCAGTCTCTCGCGAGAGTTCACATAGGCAGGATGTACGTTCCTCCTCTCCTGAGGGATACTTTTGAAAGACATCCCTCAGGAGAGGTGGAAATACATCCTGTCTATGTGAACTCTCTCGAGAGACTGAGAGTTTTCACCCCTATGTATGAGCGTCGTAAGGGACATCAGATACTCGGTTGATGTGAGTCTAATATAGTACTAGACAATTTCTTGGAATACACATTCCTGAATTGATGCAATGTTCATGAGACTATAGGATACATTCAAAATACTCCAATCCTGTTTATCTAGTTTATGAGAAATTTACCTTTGTTGAAGAAAGTTTCATTTTCACATCTCAGATTTTTTTTTTTCCTGGGCAGGACTTTGGTTGTGAGTTGTCCGGGTGTGCGTTGCCTCATTATTGTCTTCCGAGACATATTGTGTCCATTGTAGTGTGCTGTGATAAATAAAAAATAAACTTTAAATCCTATTGTATTTACGCTAAGTCTTAAGTTCCTAGTTGGAAGAGTGGTTCTCGCGCTCGGCTACCAATCCGGTGGACCGAAGTTCGATTCTCGGCGCGGCAACGTGGAATCAGAGGAATTTATTTCTGGTGATAGAAATTCATTTCTTCATATAATGTGGTTCGGTTGTAGGTGACCAGTTGATTCCTAGCCACGTAAAAATATCTAATCCTTCGGGCCAGCCCTAGGAGAGCTGTTAATCAGCTCATTGGTCCAGTAAAACTAAAATATTCTTAACTTTCACGCTAAGTCTTTCAGTAAAAGATTGAGATACGTGGTAAAAGTATTTAGCCTTCAAATGCATATTTGTGCATTACTTACATGCAATTGTAAGGTTTTTCATGACCTTGAAGGCTACTGAATTATATGAATTATATTTGTCGTAGACCTATATGACATTTCTGTTAAAACCAGAGGAAGCTACACCCTGAGATCAGATCCACAACTGAGGCATTTGTTATTTTCTCATTAGAAAATAAATCGTTGCATAAAAATACCACTTTTAAAGGCAGTAAACGTAATCTCAACATATTAATGACATTTCCCGAAATACGTTGTTTCTAAACTGGTTGAATTGCAAAACTACCAGTGTATTTAAGTTCAGGAAGCTGTAGTAATTCAGAAAGACTCTGAAAAACCATTTTTCAGTTTTTTGATAGCCATTAGTTTATTCACCATCACCCGCATCATCCTGAACATTCTTTCGTACATAGATGTTTCGCTGTTTTCGCTTTTTATTCCTTACGCTTTCCATCTTTTGATGTCTCGTTTTGTTAGACATGCTATTCATGAATGAATTACCAAGCTTCGGTATTAACCCTTTATGTATCCACCTATACTGCGAGGTGCTAGTACGAGATATGGTGGAAGCTCCTTGGGACGCCATGTTTAGTACTATAAAAAACTGGCCCATCGAGGATCAAAGCATTATATACAGCCATTCTAGATTATGTGGTGGACAAATTATAAATTGATGTAACTTCGTGCGGCCGTAAGCTTTACTTAGCATGATTTCACCCTGGATTTTGACGAAGGTGGATACATACCGGATCAATACCAACAACGTCTAACCTCAGAATTGCACCCTATGCTGCCTATTGACTGGTAAAGCTGTTTGTCAGTGACTATTGTAATTTGATTATTTATCTATTAGTCATCGAGTTCCACATAATTACAAAAGAAAAGAATATCTTTAAAATTATTTTTTTATCCAAAATGCTTCAGTGATTTTGACGTGTTTTAAAGGCCAGAAAACCATTCTAATGTTGAAATACAAAATTTTCAAAAGTGAAAGATATTCGGCTTGTAAGACAAACAAAAATCCTTTTATGATTAGGAAGTTACACTAGTATTAGTTGGATCAGTTATAAAAGGAAGTTCATCCCATCATCCCATTGTAAAAGGGTACGCTGCCTTCCTTGTCCATTTCCACGGTGGATGGGAATCATTTCGTTTCATTTACCAAGGAAAGAATTTGCATTTTTGTTCCCTTGCCTATTACACGTTTTCTTTGCTGCATACGTATTTGACCTGTGAACGAAACTGTAAATGCTTTATTTGGGAAATTAAATGAACTGATTCTCTTAATAAAATTCTCTTTGGAAATGGAAAGTGACTGAGGCCTACACTTTTTTTATTGCACATTGCTTAGAAAAATATAAATGGGTTTAAATAAGGTGGGTGCAGGAAACCTACCAATATTTCTACCCATGTACTACATTCATTTTCTGTTCCTTCCAAAACACTAAAGTGGAGAAGTTAGTTTTCCCACTCTTATTTTTAGAGCAAGAACGTTAGTATGTTTAGCCATGATGAAACAGATCTAACGATGAATACAGGCGAGAAATGAAAATATGCAAACTTTGTATTAGATAATGAATTAAGAGCAGCGAAAAGAATTTTGTTTATAATAGCAAAAGAAACTTATAACACCAAATAAATCCTCGTACTGAAATAAAGTGTTCATTTCAAAGATATTCCCCATCAGTTTAGAACCTGAGTCTTAGTGTAGCATTTCAGAACAATGAAAAGAGAACTTTTAAAGAACTTCGGAAAAAATATCTTGCCCAACAATACTAAAGGATATGCATTCAAATCCCATTCAACCATTTCAGAATTTTTATGTTGGTCAAACTAGAAAATCACTGGAAAAATTTGAAAGCTCAAGATATGAGCAAGAGAATAGTGCAATTTTCATTGATGTTGATGTTAGTGACAAAAACCAGTTAGATGCTGAAAAGATCGTGGATTCTAATAATGAGCTCGAAAGAAATATAACTGAATATAGCTTTGTAAAGGAACACTTCTTCACAGGAATAGATATCAGTAACGTGTATGGGCCTAAAGGAAGCTAATATTTACCGGGCCACATATTTCCCAAGTCTGGAAGAGTTTAGGGATGGGGAAAATTAGGACCAATCAAAGCGCTTGGAGCTGATCCATGACGTCACAAGCCACGCCTTTAGCCAGTCACGATGCCGAAGAAATACTTCTCAGTTTCACAGCTTACGGCTTGTATGACATATACATTTTAGTCAGATATATCTAAACATAATGCAACACTAATTTAACAACAATATATTCTTCAAATGAGATACACCGTGAAATATATTATGCGTTATTGGCTTCTCCCTCTTGGTAAATAATATTTTCACATCGCGAATTTCTAAATTACATATTTGAAAATGCATGTTTAAAGCCATTTATAATGGGTTGCGATAACTCACGGGATGAATCAAACAATATACAAGATGGTCAAAATGATGGTATCTGACCTGTTTGTAGGGGAAAATAGAGAGAGGGAGTAGGCTTACACTACGGATTTCTATTAACATATGCTATTTCGTAGTAATGCACATTACTGTGCATTGTATAAAAGCAATATACTGGTCATAACTAGGCCATGAAAAGGAATCAGACTGATATAGTCCCTGCTATGTACAGGAACAAAGTTTCAGCTTCATTCATTAAATTATTTCAAGAGCTAATGTGCCTTAAAGGAAACCTACGGTATTGTTGTTTTGGTGATCTAAGTTAGCCTAATGTAACCAAATATAGTTACGTGACAAACTCATCCTGTCAGTAGCTAATCTGAATACGGTTGTTTTTCAAGGTGCACTTGATAAGCCTTAGTAAAAAATTGCCTTTTTGAGGTGGATTCCGTTTTCATAAAACCTTCCAGATGTCCTTACCTGATTGGTCCCTGTCATTCATTGTATAAATATATAAAAAAGTTTTTATTGAAAATTGGTTGCTTTTGATTTTTTACTTTTCATACATTGTGTACAAACAAATAAAAGGTGATAATAAAATTCAGTATTGAATATTTTTAGCAAGCCCTTACGGGATTTTTGCTTAAAATTCATTGTGTACAAAGAAAACACTGATTATTTAATTTATTTAATATTCTTAACAAACCTTTCGTACTTGTCATTCATTGTGTGCAAAGAATCAAAATGAGTATATCATTAGTATGTAATACTTTTAGCAATTATAGGAGTACAGAATACTACCTATTTACAGAGTTACAGTACACTTTTACTAAGCTGAACTAGAGCAAAATTGATGCATAAATTTATTAGAACTGCGATATGCTTTAAAGTAAATATGGATGACACTTTTTTCCAACTCTCTTTCAACAGAAAATTTTAGGCAAATATTCAACACGTATCAATTAAAGCTAGGGATAACGGTAGTATATGAGTATAAGACTATTTTCATCTAAACTCACACTCAATGGCCACATATATGCCTTAAATTAAGTGCATATTATTTTTTTAGATAGATTTTTGGCATTATGCCAAGCACTGGGGCAACTAAGGCCATTCAGCGCTGAAACAGATATTGACAGTAAAAGGTTTGAAAGGAAAACCTCAAAGCAGTTGCACTATGAAGCAATTGTTGGGAGAGGGTGGACAATAAGATGGAAGAAAGAGAATATGAACGGAGGTAACAGTAAAATGAATGAAAGTAGTTGCAGCGAGGCGCCGAAGGGACGCTGCAGAGAACCTTAAGTAATGCCTACATTGCATCAAATGAGGTGTAAATTATATACTTGAACATGTGTGTAAATGATATATTTGAACATGCGTGTAAATTATATACTTGAACATGTGTAAATTACTTGAACATGTGTGGCACTATCCCCCTACGGGGTACGTAAATTTGTCATCAAAACTGTATCCTCCACATTTCTTTTAAGCATAAGGCAATTATTATTTTAGCTCTGTACATAATACCTTTTTATAGCCTGAAACAACAGGCATAAATGCCTGAAAAACGTTCCATGCTCCATGCTTTTAAAACCGCCACCTTCAAAGTCCAGGATTCTTGATGGGAGTCGAAGTGTTGCGAGTTCTTGACCTCCTGTCTGTAGTCTGTAGTGCTAATTACAGGTCATATACCATCATTTTTACCATACCATCAATTTTACCATGTTGTATATTTTTTATTCATTTCATGTGTTATCACAACTCTTTCTAAATGGCTTTCAACACACATGTTCAAGTATATAATTTAGCCACAGCCACTTGCCATGAAAATATTATTTATGCAGTAAATATCGACTTTGTAAACCGGAATTAAGAGGGACTGAGCACTATTACCAAGAAGGAGAAGCCAATAACGCATAATATATTTCACGGTGTATCTCATTTGAAGAATATATTGTTTGTTGAATTGGTGTTTCATTATGTTTCGATATATCTGACTAAAATGTATAGGTCATACAAGCCGTAAATTGTGAAATGGGGAAGTTTTTCTTCGGCAATGTGACTGGCAGTAATTCGTCGCGAAACGTCGGCATTAAAATAAACTGTTGAAAGATGAGGATGCCTTTCCCTACTACTTCCTTCGGGATATATCTTCTTTGAGCTCCAGCTCCGGCCCTTATGTGTAATTATTGGGAACTTCGCTCTTCGGGCTTTACAAACCGGAATGGATGTCAACAGCTTTTTCTTCGCAATTCTCTTCCTTCTTCGTCTGAGATCAAGAGGAATTAACCATTTTCAAGTTGCTGAGTGAATGAAGGAAATTGGAATTTTTACAGTATTGTCAGTTAAACAATGTCATTCCAAATTTTGTTAGGTTTAAAGTGTATAAGGCTTCGTTATATCATTCCGAGTTTTATGCTGATGCAACTAGACGTCTCCTTGAACTAGAAATTACATGTAAACACAAGAGCGTAGAACGTTTAAAAAACCTAGTCAATTTTCATAAAACAGCTGTTCATGATTCCCTGTCACTGTTAGATAAAATTATTTTTACCAGGCTTTTTAACAAAACTATATTTAATTTTAACAAGGAGGTTATCGAGAAACACAATAGGAAATTGGCAAGATTAGGTGTTGTTGTTCCTAAGTTTTGCAAGAGTTTGTGCACTGTTTTTAACTTCTCAAAAAGGATTTTGTCAAAAAGGGAGGAATTCTTGCTGTCCTTAGGGTTGGATTTTTGTTTGCCTAATTTCAAACTTATACACCATTTCAAGGTCTGCGATGCATAGGTTTTCTTAAATATCTTATTAAATATCAACTGTATCCTCTTGAAATTTTGGCCCAACATGTTTTAGACCTTCCGCTAATGTATGGCAATATAACTAAGTATCTAAAATTATTAATAATGGCACTTTGCTCTTGAACATTTCCAATTTTCTTTGCATTTGACTGAGGCTTTCGGGCACCGTTAGGAATGACGGCCCGCCCACTCCTTTCTCTCAATGTTAACAAAATATGAATGAAAGTGTACCGTACTATGATTATGACGTATAGTGTTTTACATTTTTAAATTACTTTATGGATTATTGTTTTATGTATCCAAATTAGTTTATGCAATAAAGTTTATTTGTGTTTCATTATTTTTGGAGATTATTATGACCTCTTGATATATTTAGAGTATATATATATATATACTGGAAAATATACCCGCTGAAAATTGGAGGGGCAGTAGTTACAAGCTGTTCAGGTGTGTTTAGATTGTCGTCCGCTTTCCACCCGCCCATCCTGAACTCAATGCCATCGAGCAGGTATGAGCGCATATGAAGCTATATGTACTTTCATCGTTACGGCATTTCATCAGGGAGACCTAAAGGCCAGATTGGAGGAAGCAAGGCTTGCTGTCACTAAACAGGTGTGGGAAGGCGCTGTCCAACGAAGTCAAGCTTTCGAGAACAAATACTGGCTTACTGACAACGTCCGGGATTGCAGAGATCCAATCGTTGTCAACGTCGCCAGTGATGACGAGGACGATTTGTTTTTAGACAGTGATGGGGAGTGAGCTGAAATATCCTTATACGTGTGTATATATATAGTCCTGTAATTAATAAGTTTTGATATATTTATCCACCAGTTTTTTTTATTTTGTATGTCTATGCTGTTTTCATGGTTATTGCAAAAATTTACTTCAAAATCTGTAAAATTTCTGTATATATTGTACATACTTTATTGGATATATACAATAAAATAATGTATATAGTGATCTTACTTTTAAATAAACTATGATCTCTTTTTTTTTTTTCCTTCCATATTTATATCTCCAATAGTAATCTAAAGTTGCCACTACCACACCATTCTCATGGAAATAGATAAGAAAGGTACAAGATAAATAAAAAGATACAAATGGCTTTATGAAAAGTAATCAGTAATAAATGGTGGTTCGTGTACATTTTAAAACGTAAAAAATACATATGGTAGTACACTACTCCATTCATAAGTATCAGACAGAGTAAGAAAGAGAGGAATGGGCGGGGCTTCTTTACCAACTCTTTGGCTAAGCCAACGACAGGTGTTCGTATATTTACAACTAATACTGAGGAAATTGAAAATTTTCTAAGTAAAGTGCCTTAATTATTAATTCAGGGTACTTAATTATATTGCCATATATTAGCGGAAGGTGTAAAACATGTTGTGCCAAATTTTCAGGAAGATACAGTTGATATTTAAAAAGATATTTAAGAAAACCTATGCATCGCAGGGCTTGAAATGGTCAATAACTACCAACAGTTCTTTTTACCAATTGAATCGCTCTTTCACCGTATTAAGGATTTGCCCTTTGACACCGATTTGAGTATTCCACAGTCCCAGATCTCATCACTAGTCCATCGCGCATATAACAATTTAAAATCGAGATGGACGCCGTTTTTCAGCAAGGACGACTTCAATATTATAAAAAAAACCTGGCGAAAGAGGAGGACATCATAGTAATAAAACCAGATAAAGGTAAGGGTCTTGTCATTCTGGACAAAAATGAATACTTAAATAAGATGGGAGATATTTTAAATGATCAGACAAAATTTGAAAGGATAGGCGTACCTGACTATTACAACATTTTCAAAGCAGAGGATAAAATTAGTAGATTTTTAAGAACACTCAAACAAAATAACGTAATTAATGATAATACTTACCAAGACTTGTTTTCTACTGGATCATCATATGGTATTTTATATGGTCTCCCCAAGATCCACAAAGATGGAGTTCCCTTACGCCCAATCCTCTCCTCGCGGAATACGCCTCAATATAAATTAGCCAAATTTCTTGTTCCCTTGTTAGAGCCCTTAACAAAAAACAATCGTTTGATAACCAATTCCACCAAGTTCAAAGAAGACATTCTCAGACAGGACTCAGATTATATATGGTAAGCGTAGACGTTGAATCCTTGTTTACTAACGTCCCGGTAGGAGAAACTATTGATATAATATTAGACAAACTTTTTCCTGATCAAGATGCAATCTTTAATAATTTTAGTAGAGCGTTTTTTAAACAACTTTTAGAACTGGCCGTGCTGGACACGCCCTTTGTTTTCAATGGCATTTTATATAAGCAGACTGAAGGGATGGCCATGGGATCACCATTGGGTCCAATTTTTGCTAACATCTTTATGTGCTCCCTGGAGGAGCGTATAATGGATGAATGTCCCATTATGTTCCTTCCCCTATTTTATCGGAGATTCGTTGACGACACGTTCGCCTTGTTTCGTTATGAATGCCTTGCAGAGTCCTTTCTGGAGTTCGTCAACCGACAACATCCAAACATAAGGTTTACTATGGAGAAAGAGGCAAATAACAGCCTTCCCTTCCTTGATCTTATTGTTTCCAGAGATGACTCAGGCTTTTACACAGGTGTGTATAGAAAAAACACATTTACTGGTTAGGGAATGAATTTTTATAGTTCGTGTTTCTTTAATTTTAAACGGAACTCTATTTTAACCCTCCTCTATAGAGCTTATACTCACTCATCAAACTGGATGAGCTTTCACGACGAAATATCCTTTCTGGTGAGATATTTTAATAATAATTGTTTTCCTTGACGACTTTTTTTCAGATCTCTAAACAAACTGCAAACAGAGAAAATGGTGCATTCAACACCTGTATCTACTGTACCGAGACTGAAGATGTTTGCAAATTTCCCTTTCTTGCATGATGATACCTTCAGGAGAACATGCACATCCATTATTCAAAAGATGTTTCCGGCTGTGGACTTGAAAATTATCCCCAAAAATCCCTAAACTATTGGATCGCTGTCTAGAGTCAAAGACCGACTCAGTCCTCCGCTTTCGTCCAGCGTCGTATATAAATATACTTGCCCGAGATGTGATCACGGGACATACGTGGGATGCACGAGGAGGCTGTTGAAGGTTCAAATTGATTCCCACAGGGGCATAAGCCATAGAACAGGTAGTAGGTTATTTAATCCAGAACAATCCAATATACGTAATCACTCAAAAACATGTAAAACATATATTGACAGCAAGGATTTTTCTATCTTGGGCCAACTGCGGAACAACAACAACCTGACAATTTTAGAATCTATAATTATCAAAAAGACTGTACCGTCGTTAAAAACCCAAACGTCCTCTGTAAAATTGTTCATAGCCTAGTTTGGGCAGCTGGTTTGCCTCACTGTATTTTTACCTATATTGTGTTAGTCTTACTCTTTCTTTTGTATAGGTAGGTGTTTCTGGAATTTTAGTGAAGTCCTGTACTTTTAACTTGTTTGACTTTGGAGGTGCTGTTGAATTTTAACTTTTAACTTTTTACTTTTTACTTTATTGAGAGTTGTTGCCATGACATTATTAATATGAATTAAGTTAAATTGATTATTAATGTTCGTAAACTTATATCTATTTTTAGCCTCGAAAATGCGACTTGGAATTCGTCGCGAAACGTCGGCATTAAAATAAATTGTTGAAAGATGAGGATGCCTTTCCCTACTGCTTCCTTCGGGATATATCTTCTTTGAGCTCCAGCTCCGGCCCTTATGTGTATATAAATATATATATATAGATAGAATATATATATATATATATAGTTTTGCTTATGAATTAGAATTTCATGTAATAAAAGGAGCCCATTAAAACGCCAAAATATTGAGAGAAAATACGATATTTCAGAGACTGGTGTCTCTCTCCTCAGGTAGATGAATGAGAAAAGTTACAGAAAAGGAAGTATTTATACCAAGAGATCCATTCTCAGGTAAAGGATTATCAGTGGGCGTGACCTAAATTGGCTTACCTGTGGATGGATCTCTTGGTATAAATACCACCTTTTCTGTAACTTTTTTCATTCGTCTACCTGAAGAGACACAGTCTCTGAAATATAGTATTTTCTTTCTATATTTTGGCGCTTTTATGGGCTACTTTTTATTTATATATATATATTATATATATATATATATATATATATATATAGATATATATATTATATATATATATATATATATAATATATATTATATATATATATATATATATAATATATATATATATATATATATATATATATATATATGATTGGTAAAATGTTCTGTTACAACAGAATTTCATCTAATAAAAGGAGCCCATTAAAACGCCAAAATATTAAGAAAAACACTATATTTCAGAGACTGGTGTCTCTCTTCAGGTAGACGAATGAAAAAAGTTACAGAAAAGGTGGTATTTATACCAAGAGATCCATCCACAGGTAAGCCAATTTAGGTCACTCCCACTGACAATCCTTTACCTGTGAATGGATCTCTTGGTATAAATACCACCTTTTCTGTAACGTTTCTCATTCATCTACCTGAGGAGAGAGACAGCAGTCTCTGAAATATAGTATTTTCTCTCAATATTTTGGCGTTTTAATGGGCTCCTTTTATTACATGAAATTCTGTTGTAACAGAACATTTTACCAGTCATATATATATATGTGTGTGTGTGTGTATGTATATAACATACAGAGGTATATACGCATATATACGCATACATTTTCTATAATATCTACACATACGTAGATACATGCAGATATCCGGACGCAAATAGTCAAATTAACTCTTTACGTAAACATACAGCACGTCGGCGGGGCAGTTATGAAAACACCACCGACATATTTAAGGTTAAGCTGTGAAAATCGAGGCATCCAATACAGTCTGGAGAGGAGCCGTGTAATGACAGATCGCCCCTAAAGGTTGGTTAGCGTCACTCGACCGCAGAGAAGTGACCGCAAAGGTCGGATGCACTGGTTTAATAGTTTGCGGTTCGCTTACCGCTCTAGGGAAGATGCTAAGCGTCTTTTCAGGGGTCAACTTGGGGATTTAGAAACTCGTTGACTAATTGAGAGCGTTCCCCAGCATCGTGTTTAGTGTATGTATGCATATTTTCTTGATAGTAAGTATTATATTATATATATATATATATATATATATATATATATATATATATATATATACGTAATATATATATATGTATATAAAATATATATATTATCTATATATAGAATATATATATATAATATATACATATTGTATTTATTTATATATATACGTATATATGTATGTATATATGAATAAATATATATACCATGTAAATATACATATATATTGTATATATGTATATTTGTGTATACATTTATTAAGTCTGTCCGATAAGCTCAGTGATTTCATTATCTCTGAAGGTAAAGACTTTAAAAAAAATTCACATGTCATCTAAGAGTAATGGGGATACAGTGTCGTGATTTGAATTAAATATTATATATGGTAGATCCATGGGTCAAGGTTGGTCATAGTAAAAGGTCAAAGATCAAGTGGGAAGTTACCACTATCGAGAGTGTATTTAGTTTGGAGCTGGACGAACACACCAAGTTCCTCTTCCCAGTAGCAATCTTTTTTTCTTTTTTTATCTAGTTGGAGCTTTTGTTGACCATAGATGAAAGCAAGGCATTTCGACAATCTGAAGCTTAACCTATCCTGCAGACGATGACAACTCATCTGGAATTTCAAAGCATCGAGGGAAATTATTTAATGGAAATACAGAATGCTTCATAAAACAAGACTTGAGAGGAGCAAAACAAAACTGCATCTTGTGATCGAGTGAAGGTTTTAGGACAGCAGATTGATAAACTTCATACTTTGGGATCAATATTTGCGCAACATCCACGAGTATGTGGCACCCCAGGAACCAAACGCGTTTTAGCTGATACTTTTCGTGTTTTTTATCCTTTTCTTTTATTGTATAAATCTTGATTATGTTTCCGACAGCACTCCCGTCCACAGGTGCTACAGCGAAGTCCACGACTGATCGGTACACCTGCTATACGTCGCAGGTGTGGTTGTTGATTATGTGAACCCCTTTCAGCTTAGGCCTATTAGGTATTGTATCTTTAATCTCCATCCTGCATATGCAATTGCTAAAACAAAAAACTATACTGCACTATAGTTATTAGAACTGTAAAATCCAATATTTAATCATTTCGAAAATAAAAGACACCTAAAAATTACCGAAACGATAATAAGGATCTCATTTGTACGAAGGACAAAGAAAGTGTAATAAAGAAGAATGCAAAAACCATAAAAATTTAGTAGGAAACAAAACTGCCAAAGTAAATCATCCCCCATAAATCTGCACCTAAATAGTAACCCGATTTGGACGGTTGAGTCCAAATCAGAAAAAATGCGACGGACGAAGCGATTTTCTGAACATCAGTTTATAAGCGAGTTACCTAAAATAGAAAACTGATTATTTAACAAGACCGGCAGTAACATCGGTTGAACTAGTTTGTCAATAACGGACCACTAGTAAGTATTAATAAGAAGTGTATCGAGTTTGTATGCCCATTGATATATAATATATATATATATATATATATATATATATATATATATATATATATATATATATATATATATATATATATATATATATAACTGAGTATGCTATCGTTTCTAGAAAACTTCAATTTAAGTGGAACAGGATAGCCAGAGACGTGGTAGTAATGCAGAAAAAAAATAATAATGTCTGCAATACTACCACGTCTTCTCGCTATCCTGTTCTCTTTATATATATATATATATATATATATATATATATATATATATATATATATATATATATATATATATATATGAGTGTGTGTGTGTGTGTGTATACATATATTTGTTTATATATTTATATAAGTATGTTTGTGTAAGTGTACATACATTCATACATACAAATATTTATATATATATATATATATATATATATATATATATATATGTGTGTGTGTATGTGAGTGTGTATGTATATCTATACTACATATGTGTGTCATCCATAATGCGATTATAAATATAAGTTGTACTTGAAGGATGCCAATCGTCACAGTGTAGCATGATACCCTGCCAAAAACAACAGCCGACGTGGCTTCGGAGATGAAACAAGAGTGACGAAACAGACATATATATATATATATATATATATATATATATATATATATATATATATATATATATATACATAAATATATATGTATATATATATATATATATATATATATATATATATATATATATATATATATATATATATATATCCCAAGTACAAAGTCGGCTTGGAGGTGATCTTCCCGTATTCGCGTTGAACGAAGCGTTGGCTTTAAAAGATAACACTTGTGCAAACTGTCGCAGCGGAAACAACACTTGCCTTTACGGTTATAAGCGAAGCATGTGAGTAAGGTTCATATTTATGGTGGAAAATAAAGCAACTTACTTCAGAACCTGTCGTTTTTTTTTCCAGCATACAGTTAGATCTGTAACTTCTCCAGCCTAGTCAGACTAGTCACCAAAACTCGGCCACGTTCATCAAGAGCATATTCAAAATAATTTCCACCCCATATCGGCCATTATATTACGGCTTAAAAAACTGAGGGTTATAAAACACATTCCTGAACACGGCGGGAGCCTGGCACTGCACACCCCAAATCTCACAGGCCCTTTACAACGGCTCACCCATTCTTTAAAATACCCCCTTTTATTCATTACAAAATTGGCTTTTTACCTTTTGAAATTTGGCACAACTGCCACTTTCTTCTCTGTAACATAATATAACAAAATTCGTTCTTATTTTTCACTTAGAAGAGGGCAAGAAATCTTATGCACACTTTCTATGCAAAACGGCATAATGCACTTTCACCTTATAATTTTCTATGTCACTATTCCTCGAATAATTTTGTTAAACAGACGAGTCTCATTGTTAGGATATTTGCCATAATCAACCCGTTTTTCTTTCTAAGAACCAGACAAATTTGGGTCTTTTTACATTTATCTCTCTTCACTTGTTCCGATTGTTGATGTGTCTCTCTTCACAGGTGCAAAAACACCTGAAGATGCAGGTGTGAACAGGTGAATACACCCAAAATGATTTCCTAACAGGCACCAGGGCCATTGATGAAGCCTTATCTGAAAAAAACTGACAGTTGCTTGCCACCTTTCAGAGGTCACAGGCCGCCCACTGTTATGACAGTACCAATCATACATCCCTTGCCTGAAATATACATATCTATATATATAAAAGTGAATGTTTGCATATTTGTTTGGATGCTATAAAATCCAAACCATTTGACAGACCCAGACAAAATTTTGCACACTGCCACTATCTCGCCCCAGAAAGGTTTATAACTCAAAAATCAAACCCCTACCCCGTGACAGACATACAAACACAGACAAAACAAATGAAATTTTCGTTTTTAATCCACCTTTTCTTCTGTAACGTTTTGGTAGTCATCAGTAGATTGGGTAGAAAGCTCCACCTTTTCTTCCAGGACTCATGATCACTTGGAACGTCAAAGCCCTTGAGAGAATAAATTTAGAAAATTTCTTATTTAATTATCTTAGGGGTCAATAATAATGCAAATAATCATTAATCTTCCTCTTCCTTTTATTTAGGAAATTGGCAAGCACCAACATCAGATTTACTTTGTCCAATCGATGCTGATCACTTATATGCAAATCATTTCATCTTCAAGTCACGCCCATTTGCATGTATCTTCGAAATGTTTTTTTCCAAAATTACTGTAAAAAAAAAGCCAAATGTTAATCTCTTACTGCCCATGTAAGTCACTCAAAAAAGTTTTGCAACATGTTCCAGAAGATTTCGTTCACCAAACAGTAATTCATTCTTTTAATATAAACAATTGAATATGATTGGTAACCACACGGTTAAAAGAATGGTGAGTGAAAAATTAATATTACGAAAAATAGCAAAACATTTTGAAAAATTCCGTGCCAAATGATTGGGGAAGAGTCAAAAAAGAAACTATATTGCGAATTAAAATAAAAGCATCTTAACTAATAAAAAAATATCGAATAATCATCAACAAATTATATAAATAAAGAAATAATTCTACCATAATCGTTTTCGTTTGTTTTTCATCTTAGTATCATTATATTTTTCATTCTCATAGTCCTGTTCAAGTACCGCACATTGAAGAAAATCTTGATCTTTGTGAAAAAATTTTGAAATTTCAGTAGGAACATATTACCGTTATCTGCAACTCAGACGACAGCTTTTCATCACAATCCTTTCAGCGTGTCACCATGAATTGCCTTAAAGACTAGCCTCATTGATTCTAATTGTTCCATAAATTTTTTTACTGAACCTGCAAATTTCCCTTATCCATAAAGTCTATTCCTTTTTTTCCCAGTGTCAATGTTGCAGGCTTTCTCCCCCCGCCCCACACCCCCCATTTCAGGATATTTATTTACAGGTATATTTTTCCACCATGGACCCTTCTATATAGAATAAAGACTTCCTTAATAGCATCGTGGAGGTTTTTTTTGATAACTTGTTTATACCAGAATATTCCAAACTGACCGCTGCATCGTTATTTTCTGTGTTAGCGTTAATACTTTCGAACAAAATGGTAGCTATTCAAAGTTCACATTCATTTTCATCATCAATCGAAGGCACTTCATCCCTCATTAGCGTTTCACCAGATATGCAGAGAGAATCGTCATCTTTTAATATGCTTAGTATTATAACTAAAGGGATCATGAGTTGAAAGACACAATAATGTATTGATGATGTATTTTTCAAAATACAAAAAGGTTAAAAAAGCAGGGAGCTTTCGACCGTTATGCAGACGATCGAAAGTTTCTGTTTTTAAACTTTTTCGTATTTTGGAAAAATACATTATCACGTACATGACTGTGGCTTTTAACTCATTATTTCGGTCACGCTTTAGTGATGCACCACTGATAAAAAAGGTTACTCATGGGGACCTTGTATCCGCCTAACTGATCCAAGTGGTTCCCAAACTGGGGAAAATTTCCCCTTGGGGGGAGATTTGAAGCTACCCGGGGGGAAATAATTACACTACCCACCAACTAAAAGAGTAGAAGAGCAAACAAAAATCCTTTTATTTGTTACTAGCAGCTCTCTACGGCTATGCGGTTAGTTGTTACTAACCGCTCTCTATCCACTTTACTCTGTAACTATATGTTAATCAGTATATTTGTACATTTAAAAAATAAATTAGTAAATAGTCACAGTGTGTTTTAACTACTCTTTCCCTCATACACATGAAGGAGGAAACCTAGATGGTTGAACTGGGTGCAGGGGGAAATGACAGAAAAAAAGTTTGGGAACCAAATGCGTCGCGTCGCGTCGCGTCGCATCGCGTCGAGTCACGCTAATTCATGACTCACCGTGAATCGCCATCCCAGTTTAACACTGCTTTCTATGGGCCTTTGAAAGAAACCGTTCACATCGAATGCATCGAATGACGTCACGTCGCGTCGCGTCAAGTCACAAATAGAGCTGGACCTATTTGTGACGTTAGTCATAATGAGTCTAGTTGTCATTTGGCCTTAAATAGAAATGGGGTTGTTAGGATTTTCTACTTTATTTCTATATTGCATTTCTATTTACGAACCAAGTTATGTTCTAATAAAATTGTACTCCTTTATATCTTATTTTCACTTTTATATTGGAAAAATTTAATATAATTAAATTTCGTTATATCTTTTCTTTGTATCCAGATATAAATTTAAAATCTTGAAACTTACCATTATGGTTGAGTAGTTAATATATATATATATGTGTGTGTGTGTGTGTGTGAATATATTTATATTATTTCTCTTGATGTCTCAGCTAATTCATTTAGAATTGTATCGTTAAGTTATCTTGTAAAATTCAATAAAAATAAAACTTAGCTTAGAAAAATTACCATTTTTCCTCAGTTCCAATCGCCCGCCTGTAGTTAGTATTGTTTTTCTTATAGAAAAAAAGGTAAATAAAGGAGAACCCCTAAATTTATTTTAATAGATAAGATGAAAAAAAAAAATCCTGCATGGGGAGAGAGAGAGGGAGAGAGATCAGACAAAAAAAAGATACGTACTGCAAAAAACCCCTAATGCTCTTACAAACTTAGAGAGAGAGAGAGAGAGGAGAGAGAGAGAGAGAGAGAGATTTCAGCAATTTATAACACCAAGAGACAGGGCATAATTAAAAATCTTTCAGATTACTTCCTGCTATATTTTGATAAATCGAAATATCTCTTGTAAAATATAGAAAATCAAGGAAAAATCGAGAGAGAGAGAGAGAGAGAGAGAGAGAGAGTATATGAACTGGGTATCGCTTCTGCAGTCCGCAGGTAACACACTTCAGCTGTTGTTGGGACGTTGTTATCCAAATGTTCGAAATAAGGAGAGAAGTCTAACGCAGGAATAGTCATTTTATTAACTGCGGCTGCCAATTCACTGGTGAGGTTCAACCTGACTGCTGATGATGGAGCTGAACAGCCCAAGGAAAAGGAACTGAACGAGAGAACTGTGGCCTTGCGAGACACCATCCAGTGCCAGAGAGAGCAGCAGGTGATCTTGGACAGGATAATTCTTCAGCTACAAGAGAGGCTCGACTGCCATGAAGAGATTCAGAAGGCGGGCGGAAGGGAAGAACACACTCGTGTGATCCAGATCACTCAGGAGGTGTTGCAACAGCAGGCATGGCAAAACAGGGTCCACTCGCTCGAAGCTGAAACGTTGTTCTGAAGAAGGAGAACGATCACGAGAAGAGGGAGAAACGGAAGCTAGAAGACAAGATCCCCAAGATGACAGAAGAAAATCAGCAGCTGAAGGAAAACGCGAAGGAAATTGGGCAGAGAAACGATGCTCTATGTGAGAGGATAAGGGAACTGACTATGCAGTTGGCAGAGGCAAACTGCCAGGTTGAGAAGCTCGAGAAACTCCTACGACAGAAGGAGAAAGACCTGCAGCTAAAGACCGAAGAGGCGGCGCGGATGGCGAGGCTCATCCAGGAACAAGAAGACGAGACCGAAAAGCGGGAATCCGACAGGAAAGACCTCGAGGTCAGGTTCCAGCTCCTGATGAAGGAAGTGGAATACCTCACGAAACTCAAAAGGAACGAGCTGCCATGCTTTCTAGAAGAACGAAATCGTTGCCTGGAGTCGCTCGAGAGGAAGACCGGTGTCCAGGGCGAACGGAACGACCAGCTGGAAGATGAGGTTCGACAGCTGCGAGGAGCGAAAGAGATTGGTTTGCGACCTCAAGAACCTTGAGTAAAATACAGACGCCTGGAGAAGGACAACTGGAAACTGCAGGAGCAACTGTCGATCTTCAAGGAATAGCACGATCAAGTCTGCGCTGGCCTCACTCAGACGGATCAGATGTGAAAAATTTGAGAAGAATGTTTGTTGTATGGAACGTTTGGTGTTTATTTATAATAAGTTTGCTTTGTTCATCCATGAAGGAAATTGAACTTGAACGGAAATAAATGTCAAAATGTTTTCTTGGAGTTTTCTTGGAAAGAAAAATGAGAGGAATCCTGGAGTGCCAGGAGAAGAAGCAGAAGATTCAGAGAAGCCCCTGGAGAATTGACAGGATTCAGAAGGATTCGTGGAGTGCCATGAGAAGAAGCAAAAGATTCAGAGAAGCCCCAGGAGAATTGAAAGAATTCAGTAGGATTCGTTGAGTGCAGGAGAAGGAGCAGAAGATCAGAGAAAAAGCCCAGGAGAATTGAGAGGATTCAGTAGGATTCGTTGAGTGCAAGGAGAAGGAGCAGAAGATTCAGAGAAGCCCCTGGAGAATTGAGAGGATTCAGTAGGATTCGTGGTGTGCCAGGAGAAGAAGCAGAAGATTCAGAGAAGCCCAGGAGAATTGAGTTGGATTCAGTAGGATTCGTGGAGTTACGGAGAAGGAGCAGAAGATTCAGAGAAGCCCCAGGAGAATGAGAAGATTCAGTAGGATTCGTGAGTGCACGAGAAGGAGCGAAGATTCAAAGAAGCCCCAGGGAAAATGAGAGGGATTCAGGTAGGATTCGTGGGGAGTGCCAGGAGAAGGAGCAGAAGATTCAAAGAAGCCCCAGGAGAACTGAGAGGATCAGTAGGATTCGTGGAATGCCAGGAGAAGAAGCAGAAAATTCAGAGAAGCCCCAGAAGAATTGAGATGGATTCAGTAGGATTCGTGGAGTGCAGGAGAAAGGAGCAGAAGATTAAGAGAAGCCCCAGGAGATTGAGAGGATACAGTAGGATTCGTGGAATAACAGGAGAAGGAGCATTAAAGATTCCCCAAGCAGAAAGCCCAGGAAGAAATTTCGCGGAGTCTTCAACTTAAGTGGATTAGTGGAGTGCCAGGAGAAGGAGCAAGAATGATTCAGAGAAAGCCCCAAGGAGAAACTAGAGAGGATTCAAGTACGGATTCGTGGAGTAGCCACTGGAGAATGGGAAGCAAGAAGTTCAAGAGGAAGCCCAAGGCCCAGAAACTAAGAGGATTCAGGAGGATTCCGTTGGACTGTGCCAGGAGAACGGGCAGCAAAAGAATTCAGTATGTAAGTCCCCTAAGGAGAAGTTGAGAGGATTCAAGTAGGATTCGCGGAGAGACCAGGTAGAACCAGAAAAGGAGCAGAAAGATTCAGAGAAGCCCAAGGTAGAATTGAGAGGATTCAGTAGGACCGGGCCAGAAGTGCCAGGAGAAAGGGAATGAATCAAGATTCAAGAGAAGCCCACGTAAGAAAAAATTGAAGGGAGGAATTCAGTAGGATTAGTGGAGTAGCCAGGATAGGAAGGAAGCAAAAGAATTCAGAGAAGCCCAAGGAGAAATTGAGAGGATTCAGGTATGGATGCGTGGAGAGCCAGGAGGAAAAGGACAGAAGATTTCAGAGAAGCCCAGGAGAATTCAGAGGATTCCAGGTAGGATTTCCTTGGGGAGTGCCACCAGCGAGAAGGAACAAAGAATGGATTCAGAAAGAAGCCCCAAGGAAGAAATTGAGAGGAATTCAGTAGGATTCCTTGGAGGTTAGTGCCAAGGAGGAAGGAGCAAGAAGAATTCAGATGAAGCACCCCAAGGAGAATTGAGAGGATTCAGTAGGATTTGAGGGTAGTGCCAGGAGACAAGGGAGAAGTAATGGCTTATTCAGTAGGATTTCCCGCAACCATGTTAGGATTCGTGGAGTTGCCAGGATAAGGCACAGGTTCAGGTTATTCAAGAAGTTAGGGTATTCTGAAAGTGGATTGTGCCAAGGGATGAAGGAAGGCAATGACATCTAAGATTCATCTTGCGTGGGGTAGCAAGCCCCTTAGGATTTAGACAAAACCTTTGGTGGGGGGGGGGTGGGGGGGGGGTGGGGGGGGGGGGGGGGGGGGGGGGGGGGGGGGTTTAGGAGGAATTCAAGGTATTTCCGATTAGGGAGTTGGCCTTAGGAAGAAGGTTAAAATTTCCGAGGAAGCCGGTAGCCTCCTCGGGATCGTATTGGTACTAAGCCCTTATGGGATAGAATCTTAGATACTGTATGGGTATTCGTGGAAGTAAGTGGATTCTTGTGGAGCTGCTTCAGGTAAGAAGGAACAGAGAATGGATTCTTTCAGAAGTAGCCCCAGGAGGGGAATCTTGATTGAGGTAATAGATTCAGCCTATTCATTCTTGTCGGTTCTACGTGAGCCAGGAGAAGGAGCAGAAGATTCCAGAGAAGCTCCCAGGAGGAAATTGAGAAGGATTCCAAGTTAGGATTCGTGGAGTTGCCATGAGGAATGGAGGCAGAAGAAATAAGAGAGCCCCTGGAGAATTGAGATGGATTCAGTAGGATTCGTGGGAGTGCAAAGAGTCAGGAGCCAGAAGATTACAGTTGAGCCAACAGGAGAATTGAGAGAATTCAGTAGGATATTCGTGGATTGGCCAGTGAGAATGGGGGTTAGAAGAAATTCCGAAGAAGCTCCTCCAGGAGAATTGAAGAGAAGTTCAGTAGGATTACGTGGAGAGTGCCAGGAGAAAGGAGCAGAAGATTCTGAGAAGCACCAGGAGAAATTATGAGGATTCAGTTAGGCGGATTCCCGTGGAATGCAAAGAGAAGGAGCAGAAGATTCAGAGAAGCCCTCAGGAGAATCTTGAGAGGATTCAGTAGGTATTCGGGGAGCGCCAGGAGAAGAAGCAGAAAAGATTCAGAAGAAGCCCTTAGAAGAATTGAAAAGATTCAGTAGGAGTTCAATGGAGTGACCAGGAGATAAGAAACAGAAGATTCAGAGAAAGCCCTAGGAGCAATTGAAAGGTTCCGTAAAGGACTCAGCAATTCAATGGAGTGACGGAGGAAGAGAAGCAGAAAGAGTTCAGAGAAGGACCCCTAGGAGAATTGAGAGGATTCAGTTCGGATTTCACGGTAGGAATGCCAGGGAGAAGGAACAAAGAAGTACTTAAGAGAAAGCCCTAGGAGAATCCTTGAGAGGATTCAGTAGGATTCGTGAGTGCCAGGGAAGAAGGAGCAGAAAGATTCAGAGAAGCCCCAGGAGAATTGAGAGGATTCAAGTAGGATTCGTGGATGTGCCAGGAGAAGGAGCAGAAGAGTTCAGGAGAAGCCCCCAAGGAGAATTGAGAGGATTCAGTAGGATTCGTTGCTGTGGAGTGCCAGCAGAAGGAGCAGAAGATTCAGAGGAAGCCCCTTTAGAATTGAGGAGGATTCAGTAAGGATTCGTGGAGTGCGCCAGGAGGAAGGAGCAGAGATAGGGATTACAGAGGAAATGTCAGAGAAGCCCCAGGAGAAATTGAGAGGATTCAGTATGGATTCGTGCCAAGTGCCAGGAGAAGGAGCAGAAGATTTCATCGAGAAGGCCCCAGGAACGAATTGAGAGGATTCCAAGTAGGGAAATTCGTGGAGTGCCCATAAGAAGGGCAGCAGAGATTGCAGAGAAGCCCCAAGGAGAATTGAGAGGATTCAGTAGGTTTCGGGAATGGGAATTCGCCAGGAGAAGGAGCAGAGGAATAAAGAGAAGCCCCTTGGAGAATTGAGAGGGATTCAGTAGGATTCGTGAAGTAACCAGGAGAAGGAGCAGAAGGAAAGAATAAGAGAAGCCCCCAAGGCCCCAGGGAATTGAGAGGGATTCAGTAGGATTCGTTGAAGTGGCCCAGGAGAAAGGAGCAGAAGATTCAGAGAAGCCCCTGGAGAATTGAGAGGATTCAGTAGGATTCGTGAACAAGTCCCAGCAAAGAAGGCAGCAAGAGTTCAGAGGAAGCCCCTTTAGAATTAGAATTGGAGAAATTACAAGTAGGGAATTCGTTGAATGCCAGGAGGAAGGAGATTGAGGAATAAGGAGAAGCCCCTGGAGAATTGAGAAGAATTCAGGTAGGATTCAGAGATACACAAATGCCAAGGAGAAGGAGCAGAAGAATAAGAGGAAAGCCCCCAGGAGAATTGAGAGGATCAAGTAGGATTCGTTGGAAGTCCCAGTGGAGAAATGGAAGGCAGGAAGATTCAGTAGAAGCCCCAGTGGAGGAATTGAGAGGATTCAGTAGGATTCGTCGGAGGGTGCCAGGAGAAGGAGGACAGAAGATATTCAAAGAAGCCCCAGGAGAACTGGAGAGGATTCAGTAGGATTCGCGGAACTGCCAGGAGAAGAAGCAGAAAAATTCAGAGAAGACCCCAGAAGAATTGAGAGGCAATTCAGTAGGATTCGTGGAGTGCCAGGAGAAGGAGCAGAAGATTAAGAGAAGCCCCAGGAGAAATTGGAGTAAGGTATAGCAGTAGGATTCGTGGGAGTAACAGGAGAAGGAGCGAGAAGATTCAGAGAAGCCCCAGGAGAATTGAGAGTATTCAGCTAGGATTGCGTGGAGGTGCCAGGAGAAGGAAAGAGCAGAAATTCAGAGAAGCCCCAGGAGCAATAGAGAGGATTCAGTTAGGATTCGTGGAGTACAGGAGAAGGAGCAGAAGATTCAAGTAGAACGCCCCAGGGAGAAACTAAGAGGATTCATTAGGGATTCGCGGAGTGCCAGGAAGAAGGAGCGAGAAAGATTCAGAGAAGCCACCCAAGGCAGAATTGAGCAAGGATTCAGTAGGATTCGTGGAGTGCCAGCGGAGACGGACGAAGGAAGATTCGAGGAAGCCTCCCAAGGAGAATTGAGAGGATTCAGTAGGAAGGATTCGTGTGGAGAGGCCTGGAGAAGGGAAGAAAAGATTCAAGCAGAAGCCCCAAGGAAGGAAATTAAGAGGAATTCAGTAGGATTCGTGGAGTCGACCAGGAGAAGGAGCAGAAAAGATTCAGAGAAAGCCTAGGAGAATTGAGAGGATTGTCAGTTAGGATTCCGTGGAGATCCAGGAAAAGGTAGCAGAATGATTCAGGATAAGCCTCCAACGGAGAAATTGAGGAGGATTTCAGTAGGATTCGTGGAAGTGCCAGGAAAGGAAGGAGGAAGGAAGAAATTCAGAGAAGCCTAAGAACAAAAATTGAAGATGGAATTCAGTAGGATCTTCGTTGGAGTGCCAAGGATAAGGAGAAGAAATGATTCAGTAGAAGCCCAAGGAAGAATTGGAGAGGATTCATCAGGTAGGATTCGTGGGGAGTGCCCAGGGGAAATGGAGCAGAAGACTTCAAGAGAAGCCCCAGGAGAATTTTCAGAGGGATTCAAGGTAGGATTGCGTGGGAGTGCCGGAGGGATAAGGAACAGAGGATTCACAAAGAAGCCCCCAGGAGAAAGTTGGAGAGGATTCAGGTAGGATTCGGTGGAGTGCCGGAGGAAGGAAGGAGCCAGAAGATTCAGAAGAAGCACCCCAGGAGTAATTGAGAAGGGATTTCAGTAGATTGCGTGTAGTGCCTAGGAAGAAGGATGCAGAGGATTCAGAGAAGCCCCAGGTATGCATTGGAGAGGATTAGGTTATGGATTCGTGGAGTGCAAAGGAGAAGGAGCAGATGATTCAGAGAAAGCACCCCAGGATTGATTGGAGAGGATTCACGTAAGGATTCGTTGGAGTGCCAGGAGAGGAACAAAAGAGGATTCAGAGAAGCACCCCAGAGAATTGAGAAGGGATTCAGTTAGGGATTCGTGGAGTGCCAGGAGAAGGAACAGAGGATTCAGAGAAGCCCCAGGAGAATTGGAGAGGGATTCCAGTAGGATTCGTGGAGGGTGCCAAGGAGAAGGAGCAGAAGAAAATTCAGAAGAAGCCGCCCAGGGCTAAGAATTGAGAGGATTCAGTAGGATTTCGTGGACTGCCCATGAGGAAAGGAGGCAAGAAGAATCAGAGAAGAGCCTGGAGAACCGAGAGGATTCCAGTAGGATTTCGTGGGAGTGTCATAAAGAGTAGGAGTCAGGAAGATTCAGTTGAGCCACAGGAGAATTGAGAGAATTCAGTAGGATTCGTGGAGTGCCAGTAGAAGGGGTAGAAGATTCAGAGAAGCTCCAGGAGAATTGAGAGAATTCAGTAGGATTCGTGGAGTGCCAGGAGAAGGAGCAGAAGATTCTGAGAAGCCCCAGGAGAATTATGAGGATTCAGTAGGATTCGTGGAATGCAAAGAGAAGGAGCAGAAGATTCAGAGAAGCCCTAGGAGAATTGAGAGGATTCAGTAGGATTCGGGGAGTGCCAGGAGAAGAAGCAGAAGATTCAGAGAAGCCCTAGAAGAATTGAAAAGATTCAGTAGGATTCATGGAGTGCCAGGAGAAGAAACAGAAGATTCAGAGAAGCCCTAGGAGAATTGAAAGGATTCAGTAGGATTCATGGAGTGACAGGAGAAGAAGCAGAAGATTCAGAGAAGCCCTAGGAGAATTGAGAGGATTCAGTAGGATTCATGGAATGCCAGGAGAAGGAACAGAAGATTCAGAGAAGCCCTAGGAGAATTGAGAGGATTCAGTAGGATTCGTGGAGTGCCAGGAGAAGGAGCAGAAGATTCAGAGAAGCCCCAGGAGAATTGAGAGGATTCAGTAGGATTCGTGGAGTGCCAGGAGAAGGAGCAGAAGATTCAGAGAAGCCCCAGGAGAATTGAGAGGATTCAGTAGGATTCGTGGAGTGCCAGCAGAAGGAGCAGAAGATTCAGAGAAGCCCCTTTAGAATTGAGAGGATTCAGTAGGATTCGTGGAGTGCCAGGAGAAGGAGCAGAAGATTCAGAGAAGCCCCAGGAGAATTGAGAGGATTCAGTAGGATTCGTGGAGTGCCAGGAGAAGGAGCAGAAGATTCAGAGAAGCCCCAGGAGAATTGAGAGGATTCAGTAGGATTCGTGGAGTGCCATAAGAAGGAGCAGAAGATTCAGAGAAGCCCCAGGAGAATTGAGAGGATTCAGTAGGTTTCGTGGAATGCCAGGAGAAGGAGCAGAGGAATAAGAGAAGCCCCTGGAGAATTGAGAGGATTCAGTAGGATTCGTGAAGTACCAGGAGAAGGAGCAGAAGAATAAGAGAAGCCCCAGGAGAATTGAGAGGATTCAGTAGGATTCGTGAAGTGCCAGGAGAAGGAGCAGAAGATTCAGAGAAGCCCCTGGAGAATTGAGAGGATTCAGTAGGATTCGTGAAGTCCCAGCAGAAGGAGCAGAAGATTCAGAGAAGCCCCTTTAGAATTGAGAGAATTAAGTAGGATTCGTGGAATGCCAGGAGAAGGAGCTGAGGAATAAGAGAAGCCCCTGGAGAATTGAGAAGATTCAGTAGGATTCGTGAAGTGCCAGGAGAAGGAGCAGAAGAATAAGAGAAGCCCCTGGAGAATTGAGAGGATTCAGTAGGATTCGTGAAGTCCCAGGAGAAGGAGCAGAAGATTCAGAGAAGCCCCAGGAGAATTGAGAGGATTCAGTAGGATTCGTGGAGTGCCAGGAGAAGGAGCAGAAGATTCAGAGAAGCCCCTGGAGAATTGAGAGGATTCAGTAGGATTCGTGGAATGCCAGGAGAAGGAGCAGAGGAATAAGAGAAGCCCCAGGAGAATTGAGAGGATTCAGTAGGATTCGTGAAGTGCCAGGAGAAGGAGCAAAAGAATAAGAGAAGCCCCTGGAGAATTGAGAAGATTCAGTAGGATTCGTGGAGTGCCACGAGAAGGAGCAGAAGATTCAGAGAAGCCCCTGGAGAATTGAGAGGATTCAGTAGGATTCGTGAAGTGCCAGGAGAAGGAGCAGAAGATTCAGAGAAGCCCCAGGAGAATTGAGAGGATTCAGTAGGATTCGTGAAGTCCCAGCAGAAGGAGCAGAAGATTCAGAGAAGCCCCTGGAGAATTGAGAGGATTCAGTAGGATTCGTTGAATGCCAGGAGAAGGAGCAGAGGAATAAGAGAAGCCCCTGGAGAATTGAGAGGATTCAGTAGGATTCGTGAAGTGCCAGGAGAAGGAGCAGAAGAATAAGAGAAACCCCTGGAGAATTGAGAGGATTCAGTAGGATTCGTGGAATGCCAGGAGAAGGAGCAGAAGATTCAGAGAAGCCCCAGGAGGATTGAGAGGATACAGTAGGATTCGTGGGGTGCCAGAAGAAGGAGCAGAAGATTCAGGGAAGGCCCTTGAGGATTGAGAGGATTCAGTAGGATTCGTGGAGTGCCAGGAGAAGGAGCAGAAGATTCAGAGAAGCCCCAGGAGAATTGAGAGGATTCAGTAGGATTCGTGGAATGTCAGGAGAAGGAGCAGAAGATTCAGAGAAGCACCAGGAGAATTGAGAGGATTCAGTAGGTTCGTGGAATGCCAGGGGAGAAGGAGCAGAAGATTCAGAGAAGCCCCAGGAGAATGAGAGATTCAGTAGGATTCGTGGATGTCAGGAGAAGGAGCAGAAGATTCAGAGAAGCCCCAGGAGAATTGAGAGGATTCAGTAGGATTCGTGGAATGCCAGGAGAAGGAGCAGAAGATTCAGAGAAGCCCCAGGAGAATTGAGAGGATTCAGTAGGATTCGTGGAGTGCCAGGAGAAGGAGCAGAAGATTCAGAGAAGCCCCAGGAGAATTGAGAGGATTCAGTAGGATTCGTGGAGTGCCAGGATAAGGAACAGAGGATTCAAAGAAGCCCCAGGAGAATTGAGAGGATTCAGTAGGATTCGTGGAGTGCCAGGAGAAGGAGCAGAAGATTCAGAGAAGCCCCAGGAGAATTGAGAGGATTCAGTAGGATTCGTGTAGTGCCAGGAGAAGGAGCAGAGGATTCAGAGAAGCCCCAGTATGATTGAGAGGATTATGTAGGATTCGTGGAGTGCAAGGAGAAGGAGCAGATGATTCAGAGAAGCCCCAGGATGATTGAGAGGATTCAGTAGGATTCGTGGAGTGCCAGGAGAAGGAACAGAGGATTCAGAGAAGCCCCAGGAGAATTGAGAGGATTCAGTAGGATTCGTGGAGTGCCAGGAGAAGGAACAGAGGATTCAGAGAAGCCCCAGGAGAATTGAGAGGATTCAGTAGGATTCGTGGAGTGCCAGGAGAAGGAGCAGAAGATTCAGAGAAGCCCCAGGAGAATTGAGAGGATTCAGTAGGATTCGTGGAGTGCCATGAGAAGGAGCAGAAGAATAAGAGAAGCCCCTGGAGAATTGAGAGGATTCAGTAGGATTCGTGGAGTGCAAAGAGTAGGAGCAGAAGATTCAGTTGAGCCACAGGAGAATTGAGAGAATTCAGTAGGATTCGTGGAGTGCCAGTAGAAGGGGTAGAAGATTCAGAGAAGCTCCAGGAGAATTGAGAGAATTCAGTAGGATTCGTGGAGTGCCAGGAGAAGGAGCAGAAGATTCTGAGAAGCCCCAGGAGAATTATGAGGATTCAGTAGGATTCGTGGAATGCAAAGAGAAGGAGCAGAAGATTCAGAGAAGCCCTAGGAGAATTGAGAGGATTCAGTAGGATTCGGGGAGTGCCAGGAGAAGAAGCAGAAGATTCAGAGAAGCCCTAGAAGAATTGAAAAGATTCAGTAGGATTCATGGAGTGCCAGGAGAAGAAACAGAAGATTCAGAGAAGCCCTAGGAGAATTGAAAGGATTCAGTAGGATTCATGGAGTGACAGGAGAAGAAGCAGAAGATTCAGAGAAGCCCTAGGAGAATTGAGAGGATTCAGGTAGGATTCATGGAAATGCCAGGAGAAGGAACAGAAGATAGAGAAGCCCTAGGAATTGAGAGGATTAGTAAGGATTCCGTGGAAGGCCAGGAGAAGGAGCAGAAGATTCAGAGAAGCCCCAGGAGAATTGGAGAGGATTCGTAGGATTCGTGGAGGCAGGAGAAAAGAGCAAAGAGTTAGAGAAGCCCCAGGAGAGAGAGGAGATTCAGTAGGGATTCGTGGAGTGCCAGCAAGAAGGAGCAGAAGATTCAGAGAAGCCCCTTTAGAATTGGAGGATTCAGGTAGGATTCGGGGTGCAGAGAATGAGGCAGAGAATCAGAGAAGCCCCAGGAGGAATTGAGGGGTTCAGTAGGATTCCGTGGAGTGCCAGGAGAAGGAGCCGAAGATTCATTTTTTTAAGAAGGCCCCAGGAAGAATTGAGAGGATTCGTAGAATTCGAGTGCCATAAAGAAGGAGAGAAGATTCGAGAACCCCAGGAGAAATTGAGAGGATTCAGTAGGTTTCGTGGAATGCCAGGAGAAGGAGCAGAGGAATAAGAGAAGCCCCTGGAGAATTGAGAGGATTCAGTAGGATTCGTGAAGTACCAGGAGAAGGAGCAGAAGAATAAGAGAAGCCCCAGGAGAATTGAGAGGATTCAGTAGGATTCGTGAAGTGCCAGGAGAAGGAGCAGAAGATCAGAGAAGCCCCTGGAGAATTGAGAGGATTCAAAGTAGGATTTTCGTGAAGTCCAGCAGAAGGAGCAGAAGATTCAGAGAAGCCCCTTTATTGAATTGAGAATTAAGTAGGATTCGTGGAATGCCAGGAGAAGGAGCTGAGGAATAAGAGAAGCCCCTGGAGAATTGAGAAGATTCAGTAGGATTCGTGAAGTGCCAGGAGAAGGAGCAGAAGAATAAGAGAAGCCCCTGGAGAATTGAGAGGATTCAGTAGGATTCGTGAAGTCCCAGGAGAAGGAGCAGAAGATTCAGAGAAGCCCCAGGAGGAATTGAGAGGATTCAGTAGGATTCGTGGAGTGCCAGGAGAAGGAGCAGAAGATTCAGAGAAGCCCCTGGAGAATTGAGAGGATTCAGTAGGATTCGTGGAATGCCAGGAGAAGGAGCAGAGGAATAAGAGAAGCCCAAGCAGGAGAATTGAGAGGATTCAGTAGGATTCGTGAAGTCCAGGAGAAGGAGCAAAAGAATAAGAAGAAGCCCCTGGAGAATTGAGAAGATTCAGTAGGATTCGTGGAGTGCCACGAGAAGGAGCAGAAGATTCAGAGAAGCCCCTGGAGAATTGAGAGGATTCAGTAGGATTCATGAAGTGCCAGGAGAAGGAGCAGAAGATTCAGAGAAGCCCCAGGAGAATTGAGAGGATTCAGTAGGATTCGTGAAGTCCCAGCAGAAGGAGCAGAAGATTCAGTTCAGCGAAGCCCCTGTAGAATTGAGAGGATTCAGTAGGATTCGTTGAATGCCAGGAGAAGGAGCAGAGGAATAAGAGAAGCCCCTGGAGAATTGAGAGGATTCAGTAGGATTCGTGAAGTGCCAGGAGAAGGAGCAGAAGAATAAGAGAAACCCCTGGAGAATTGAGAGGATTCAGTAGGATTCGTGGAATGCCAGGAGAAGGAGCAGAAGATTCAGAGAAGCCCCAGGAGGATTGAGAGGATACAGTAGGATTCGTGGGGTGCCAGAAGAAGGAGCAGAAGATTCAGAGAAGCCCCAGGAGGATTGAGAGGATTCAGTAGGATTCGTGGAATGATGGAGAAGGAGCAGAAGATTAAGAGAAGCCCCAGGAGAATTGAGAGGATTCAGTAGGATTCGTGGAATGTCAGGAGAAGGAGCAGAAGATTCAGAGAAGCACCAGGAGAATTGAGAGGATTCAGTAGGATTCGTGGAATGCCAGGAGAAGGAGCAGAAGATTCAGAGAAGCCCTAGGAGAATTGAGAGGATTCAGTAGGATTCGTGGAATGCCGGGAGAAGGAAGAGCAGGATTCAGAGAAGCCCTAGGAGAATTGAGAGGATTCAGTAGGATTCGTGGAATGCCAGGAGAAGGAGCAGAAGATTCAGAGAAGCCCCAGGAGAATTGAGAGGATTCAGTAGGATTCGTGGAATGTCAGGAGAAGGAGCAGAAGATTCAGAGAAGCCCCTGGAGAATTGAGAGGATTCAGTAGGATTCGTGGAATGCCAGGAGAAGGAGCAGAAGATTCAGAGAAGCCCCAGGAGAATTGAAAGGATTCAGTAGGATTCTTGGAATGCCAGGAGAAGGAGCAGAAGATTCAGAGAAGCCCCAGAAGAATTGAGAGGATTCAGTAGTATTCATGGAATGCCTGGAGAAGAAGCAGAAAATTCAGAGAAGCCCCAGAAGAATTGAGAGGATTCAGTAGGATTCGTGGAGTGCCAGGAGAAGGAGCAGAAGATTCAGAGAAGCCCCAGGAGAATTGTGAGAATTCAGTAGGATTCGTGGAATGCCAGGAGAAGGAGCAGAAGATTCAGAGAAGCCCTAGGAGAATTGAGAGGATTCAGTAGGATTCGGGGAGTGACAAGAGAAGTAGCAGAAGATTCAGAGAAGCCCTAGGAGAATTGAGAGGATTCAGTAGGATTCGTGGAATGCCAGGAGAAAAAGCAGAAGATTCAGAGAAGCCCTAGGAGAATTGAGAGGATTCAGTAGGATTCGGGGAGTGACAAGAGAAGTAGCAGAAGATTCAGAGAAGCCCTAGGAGAATTGAGAGGATTCAGTAGGATTCATGGAATGCCAGGAGAAGAAGCAGAAGATTCAGAGAAGCCCTAGGAGAATTGAGAGGATTCAGTAGGATTCATGGAATGCCAGGAGAAGGAGCAGAAGATTCAGAGAAGCCCCAGGAGAATTGAGAGGATTCAGTAGGATTCGTGGAATGCCAGGAGAAGGAGCAGAAGATTCAGAGAAGCCCCAGGAGAATTGAGAGGATTCAGTAGGATTCGTGGAGTGACAAGAGAAGAAGAAGAAGATTCAGAGAAGCCCTAGGAGAATTGAAAGGATTCAGTAGGATTCGTGGAGTGACAAGAGAAGGAGCAGAAGATTCAGAGAAGCCCTAGGAGAATTGAGAGGATTCAGTAGGATTCGTGGAGTGCCAGGAGAAGAAGCAGAAGATTCAGAGAAGCCCTACCTTACCTTACAGACCTTACAGTTCGTTCGGGTTGCCCCAGGTCCCTCAGTGTGAGGCGCCTCTAATGTCTACCAGAGAGTTGCTAGTACATCTTCCGGTATATTTTGCATCTTCCAATCTTGGATGGTCTGGGATGCAGTTTAGATATTTGTCGAGCTTATTCTTAAACACATCTACGCTCACTCCTGATATATTCCTCAGATGAGCTGGCAACGCATTGAATAGACGCTGCATTATCGATGCTGGTGCGTAGTGGATTAATGTCCTGTGTGCTTTCCTTATTTTTCCTGGTATAGTTTTGGGCACTATTAATCTACCTCTGCTTGCTCTTTCTGATATTTTTAGTTCCATGATATTTTCTGCTTATTCCTTCTATCTGTTCCATGCCTGAATTATCATGTAGCGTTCCTCTTTCTTTCCTTGCTAGACTATATAATTTTAAGGATTGGTTAGTCTTTCCCAGTAGTCTAGGTCCTTAACTTCTTCTATTCTAGCTGTAAAGGACCTTTGTACACTCTCTATTTGTGCAATATCCTTTTGATAGTGTGGTACCATATCATATTGCAATATTCAGTGGACTACGAACATATGTTTTATAAAGCATAATCATGTGTTCAGCTTTCTTGTTTTAAAGTGCCGTAACAACATTTCCCATTTTCGCTTTTACATTTTGCCAACAGAATTGCTATTTGATCATTGCATAACATGTTCCTATTCATCATCACACCAAGGTCTTTAACTGCTTCCTTATTTGGGATTGTCTCATTATTAGGTCCCCTATATCATATAGCTTTCCTTCTCTGTCTCCAAATTTATTGATTCAAATTTATCAGAGTTAAATACCATCCTATTTACCTCTGCCCAATCATATACTTTGTTAAGGTCTCTTTGTAGAGCGTTCCTATCTTCATCACAAGTAATTTCTCTACTTATTCTTGTGTCATCAGCGAAACTACTCACTACCGAATCCTTAACATACTGTCTATGTCTTCATCATAATTTTACAAACAATATTGCAGCTAGCACCGTAACCTTGTGGCACACCGGATATTACCTTTGGTTTCATCCGATTTTCATCGTTTGCAATAACTATCTGTTTTCTGTTGTGTAAAAATTCTTTTAACCATCTTCCTACTTTATCTACTATATTGTGTTTTCTAATTTTCTTTGCTATATATTATGGTCTACTTTGTCAAAAGCTTTTGCAAAGTCTAGATAAACCACATCTGTTTCATTTCCGCTTTCATATTTTTGAATATGTTCTCACGGTGGACTAACAGTTGGGTTTGTGTACTTTTTCCGGGTACGAAACCGTGTTGTCCTATATTAAACAAATTATTTTTTATTAAATGTTTTCATAATATTTTTCGTTCATTACCCTTTCATACACTTTCATAATATGTGATGTTAGACTCACAGGCCTATAATTACTTGCCTCTAGTCTTGATCACTTTTGAAAGTAGGAGTGATATATGCTAATTGTGCTCATCATAAATCTTGCCTGTATCTACAATTTGTCTTAATAATATTGCAAGTGGCTTTGCGATAGAATGAACTACTTTCTTTAACAAAATAGCAGGGACTCCATCCGGCCCTGCAGCAGCTCCATTTTAATTTCATTAATTGCTGCACAATATCAGCTTCATTAATTTCTATGTCAGCTAAATATTCACTATTTCGTCCCTTACTTCTCTATCATTATCTTCATTATCTATTCTAGGTGTGAATTCTCTCTTATATCGTTCTGCCAGTATGTTGCAAATTTCCTTTTTTCATTCGTTAATCTCCCTTCAATTCTCAGAGGGCCATCTATTCTTCTTTTTATTCATCTTCTTCGCATATGAGTATAATAGTTTGGGGTTTTGCTTGATATTTAATAGGGTTTTTTTTCTTCCAAGTCCCGTTTTTCATTTCTTTTTGACTGTATAATCTTTTGTTCTGCATTTTCTATCTTACTTTTTAGTTCTATAACTTTCCATGCATTTTTTTCTTTTGCAAGACCTTTTTTCCACTTTCTGATTTTCTGGAACAAGATCCTTCTGTCTCTTGGTATGCATGAATGATATTTACTTTTCTTCTTCGGTATATATTTATCCACTATTTTTCTCCAATATATATATCTCCGTATTTACCCTTATGTCATCACTTACGAAAATGTTATCCCAATCTTTGTTTAATTCTTCATTAATTTATGACTTATTTTTATATTTTACTGTAGAAGTTGTATTTTTCCATATCCTTGCCCACTTTTTCATTTCTTGCTTATCTCTATTTTCACTTGCTTTGGAATGAACTGTTAATTCTATGACATTATGATCTGAAATACTCGCATTATAAACTATTATTTCTTTAACATAATTCATCTCGTTCACAAATACTAGTCTAAAGTATTTTTCCTTTCTTGTTAGCAGGTGATTTATTTGTTGAATGTTGTATTCTAGTAGCATATCTAATAGCTTTTCAAATTGCCTCTTATCTTCTGCACTACTATTACTCTCTTTTTTATATGTATAAGTACAACCACAATCTCCTATTCGTTCTTTCCATTCTACGAAAGGAAAGTTGAAGTCACCAGATAGGAGAATAGTCCAGTCCTTGTGATTTCTACATATATCATCCAATTTTTTCAATTATTAAGTCAAACCTCTTTAGTATTAGGAGGTCATATATTACTATGTTCATCAATTTTTCAGATTCAAATTCTACCGCTATTAGTTCACATTCTGAGTTACTATTTCTTTCATATATTTTTTCCTTTTTTCCTTGTTTTTTGTCTTTCCCATATATTGCGGTTCCCCTTGATTCCTATTTTTTCTATCTGATCTATAAGTTTGGAACCCTTTATTTGATCGTCATTCCCAGTCTCTTGGAATACCAGGTTTCACTTATATTCATTATATCTATTTTCTTTTCATTTTGGGTTAGTTCTTCTAAGTACTCTATTTTTCTTTTTGAGTTACTCGTAACTAAACCCTGCGCATTCATCACTATGATGGTTTGCGTGTTTTCTCCTCATTTAATAATGTAGTAATAAGGATTTTCCCAGTCTCTTCCTGTTCTGGTATGTTGTTCTTTTTTTCATTTCCAGAAATTCTGACATTAAAAAATCCAACTTTTCTAATATTTGATCTTCCTTCATCATAATTATTCATTTTGTGTCTGAATCTGCAATTTCTCCGTTTCTGCAATATCCTCTTGCATAATAAATACAGTTATTATCTCTTGAGTAGAATTTCGGAGCTGATGCTTTGAAATTTTTTGCTCGACACCCCTCTGCATATCTCATTGGTGGGTTGATTTTCATCTTTTACCTGATATTCTTGATTCTTTCTCTTTATTTGTTCCTTTCTTTTTATTTTGGATGTTTTATTACTTGGGTTGGTTATTTATTTGATTATGATTCAATGGCTACAGGGGTGCATATATTTGCAAGTTTTTTGTCGAAACTTTACATCCTTTTCCTTTATTCTTTTGGAGGTTTTTTACAATTAAATTTTTCTTTTTTTTTTTGGGGATGCAGATCTATGCAATCATACCCCATAAGCCATCTAAGTATGCACAATTCACCATATATTTCATAAGTTTTTGACATACCTTTAGGATGTTTGTAGTTAACATCTTTCTCCAAATCTGCAATCCCTCTTTTCAAAAGGTTTGCAGATTTTGTTATTTTTTGTCTTATTTTGTTTTTTCCTCTTTCCCGTCATTGTGTAGGATCTGGGTAGAAAAGCCTCTTCGGGATTTGCTTTAAGTTTCTTTTTGTTGTCATTATCGTAATTTCATTTCTTTCGTTAGGTATAACTTTTGCTATTTATTTGCCTCAGATGTAGTATCAATGAGTTATCTCTGCAATCCATACTTTTATTCTGTTCTTTGATTTTCCTTATTTTTTTCTGTTCATTTCCTTTTGTTACTTTTTTTTAATTCCTTTCCGTTTTCCTTCTTCTTTTCTTTTCGTTCTTCTTCCTCCTTCTTCCTTCTTTTATTCATCCTCAAAGCTATTTGTACATTTCAATCTGATTTTAATTAACATTGTCTAGCCATGATAGACCATGTTTGCAAACAAAAAAAAAATTCCTTGTAATCTTTACTCAAATCTTGCATTTAACCGCCAGCACCACGTGTTGGATGGGTCGGGAATGTTGGCATGCAGCACATTTTATGGATTAGGTTTTGTGGTATTGACTTATTTTTTTTTTTTTTTTTCGCTTTTTTTGGATTACCAAACCTTACACAGTTTGCATTGCTTTTGGCATTCTTTTTCTTTTCTAATGCATCCAATTAGGATATTCACAAGATTCACCTTGATTCATTTTTCTTGTTTGTCGGAACTATGGTTGGTTTACTGTATATTTTTCTTTATGAGTCTCTTGACCACTTGGATTTGAGTTTGGAACTTCTTGCAATTATTTTTCAAGGATGTTTTCATTAGATTTGTTACCCAGTTTGAAGGATTATATTCCTTCTAATATATCTATGAAATGCTTTTGTATCTTTTTTGGCGTTAGGACTGTTGCTGATTTCATAGATGAGGAAATTGCCAGTTCCCTTCCTGCTACCTCATCGTTATTGCGAATCCGCCAAAGCAAGCTAAATTACGCCACCTTTCCCGCCCCAGTTGGAAACTTACTGCCATCTTGTTCTGGTTTACAGTGATTGACACTTCGATAAACTAACTTAGAAGACTGCTTTATCTACTATTTTCACACTTAAGTCTTATCACCGATAGTTCACCCGAAAAACACTTCTAGATAATTTCTCAAATTTCTAGTCGTATGTTAAACTTGTGATATCTGTTGATTAAATCTGACTTCAACGCGGGGTACGGTCCTCACCAAGCAAAGATGGATACTACGAGAGAGGGAGAATTGAGAGGTATTCAGTAGGGATTGTGGAACTTCGCCAGCAGGGGAAGAAAGCAGAAGATTCAGAGGAAAGCCCCAGGAGAAGTTGAGAGGATTCAGTAGGATGTTCGTGGAGAGGACAAACGAAGAAGGAAAAAGATTCAGAGAAAAGCCCTAGGAGAATTGAAAGGATTTCATGTAGGATTCGTGGAGGAGGTGACAAGAGAAGGAGCAGAAGAAGATTCAAGAGAAGCCCTAGGAGAATTGATGGAGGATTCAGTAGGATTTGTGGAATGCCAGGAGAGGGGAGAAGAACAGAAGATTCAGAAGAAGCCTAGGAGAATTGAGGAGGATTCAGTAGGCATTCGTTGGAGAACAGGAGTACCAGGCAAAGAAGCAAGAAGATTCATGAGAAGAAAGCCATAGGAGAATGAAAAAAGATTCAGTTAGGATTCATGGGATTGGGCCAGGAGAAGAAGCAGTAAGATTCAGAGAAGCCCCAGGAGAATTGAGGAGGATTCAGTAGGATTCGTGGCGGGTGACAAAAGGCAAGAAGAAGAAGATTCAGAGAAGCCCCTAGGAAGAATGAAAAAGATTCAGTAGGATTTCGTGGGAGTGGGGACAATGAGAAGGAGCAAGAAGATTCAGCAGAGAAGCCTAGGAGAATTGAGAGGGATTCCGTAGGGATTTGTTGGAATGCAAGGAGAAAGATAAGCAGAAGATTCAGAAGGAAGCACCCAAGGAGAATTGAGAGGATTCAGTAGGATTCGTGGACTACCAGGAAAAGAAGCAGAAGATCAGAGAAGCCCTAGGAGAATTGAAAGGATTCAGTAGGATTCGTGGAGTGGCCAGGATGAAGAAGCAGAAGAGTTCAGAGAAAGCCCCAGGAGAATTGAGGAGGGATTCAGTAGGATTCGTTGGTGGAGATGCCAGGAGAAAAAGCAGAAGATTCAGGAGAAAGCCCCTAGGAGAATTGAGAGGATTCAGTAGGATTTCGTGGAGTACCAGGAAAAGAAGCAGAAGATTCAGAGAAGCCCTAGGGAGAATTGAAAAAGATTCAGTAGGATTCATGGTTAGTGCCAGGGAGAAGAAGCAGCAAGATTCAGAGGAAGCCCTAGGAGAATTGAGAGGGATTCAGTATGGACTTCATTTGGAATGCCAGTGGGAACGAAGCAGAAGATTTCAGAGAAAGCCCTAAGAAGAATTTGAGATGGATCGAGTACGGAACTTCAATGGAGTGCCAGGAGGAAGAAAGGAAGAACAAGCCGAAAGATTCAGAGAAAGCCCTAGGAGAATTGAAAAAGGATTCAGTAGGATTCATGGAGTGCCAGGAGAAGAAGCAGAAGATTCAAGAGAAGCCTAGGAGAATTGAGAGGAATTCAGTAGGATTCATGGAGTTGCCAGGAGAAGAAGACAGAAGATTCAGAGAAGCCCTAGGAGAATTTGAGGAGGAGTTCAGTAGGGTTCATGGTAGTGCCAGGAGAAGAAGCAGAAAGATTCAGAGACAAAGCCCTAGGAGAATTGAAAAGATGTTCAGTATGGATTCATGAGGGTGCCGAGGAGAAGAATCAGAAGATTCAGAGAAGCCCCTAGGAGAATTGAGAGGATTCAGTAAGGATTCATGGAATGCCAGGAGCAGGAGCAGAAGATTCAGAGAAGCCCTAGGAGAATTGAGAGGATTCAGTAGGATTCATGGAGTGTCACAGGAGAAGAAGCCAGAAGATTCAGAAGAAGCCCAAGGAGAATTGAAAGGGATTAAGTAGGATTCATGGAGTGCCAGGAGGGATGAAGCAGAAAGATTCATGAGAAGCCCTAGGAGAATTGAGGAGGATTCAGTAGCGGATTCATGGGGAGTGCCAGCGGAGAAGAAGCAGAAGATTCAGAGAAGACCCCAAGAGAATTGAGAGGAGTTCAGTAGGATTCAAGGAAGTGCCAGGAGAACGGAGTGCACGAAGATTCAGAGGAAGCCCCAACGAAGAATTGAGAGGATTCAGTAGGATTCATGAAGTTGCCAGTGGGAGAAAGAAGCAGAAAGATTCAGAGAAGGCCCTAGGAGGAATTGAGGAGGATTCCAGTACGGATTCATGGAAGTGGAGCGCCAGGAGAAGAAGCAGAAGATTCAGAGAAGCCCTAGGAGAATTGAAAAAGATTCAGTAGGACTTCATGGAGTGCCAGGAGCAAGAAAGCAGAAGACTTCAGGAGAAGCACCTAGGAGGAATTGAGAGTATTCAGTAGGATTCCATGGCAATGCCAGGAGAAAGGAGCAGCAAGATTCAGGAGAAGCCCTAGGAGAATTGGAGAGGATTTCAGTAGGACATTCGTGTTGGAAATGCAAAGAGGAGGAAAGAAGCAGAAGATTCAGAAGGGAAAGCCCTAGGAGAATTGGAGATGGATTCAGTAGGATTCGTTGGAGTGCCAGGAGAAGGAGCTGAAAGATTAAGAGAAGCCCTAGGCAAAATTGAGGAGGATTCAGTAGGGATTCCATGGTAGTGCCAGGAGACAAGAAGCAGAAGATTCAGAGAAGCCCCTAGGAGAAATTGAGAGGATTCCAGTAGGATTCATGGAAATGCCAGGTGGAAGAAGCAGAAGATTCAGAGGAAGCACCCTAAGAGAATTGAGAGGGATTTCAGTAGGATTTATGGAGTGGGCCAGGAGAAGAAGCCAGAAGATTCAGAGGAAAAGCCCCTAGGAGAATTTGGAAAGGATTCAGTCAGGATTCATGGGCTTTAGTGCCAGGAGAAGAAGCAGAAGATCAGAGAAAAGCCCCTAGGAGAATTGAGAGGATTCAGTAGGATTCATGGGAGTTGACCAGGAGGAAGGAAAAGCAGAGATTCAGAGAAGCCCTAGGAGAATTGAGGAGGATTCAGTAGGTTCATGGAGGGTGCCAGGAGAAGAAGCAGAAGATTCAGAGTAAGCCCTAGGAGAAATTGAAAAGATTCAGTAGGATTCATGGAGGTCCACAGGGAGAAGAATCAGAAGATTCAGAGAAGCCCTAGGAGGGAATTGAAGAGGATTCAGTAGGATTCATGGAATTGCCAGGAAGGAGTAAGGGCAGGAAGATTCAGAGAAGCCCATAGGAGAATTGAGAGGATTCAAGTAAGGATTATTGGCTAGCGGGGGCCAAGGAGAAGAAGCAGAAGAATTCAGATCAAGCCCAAAGGAGAATTGAAAAGGATTAAGTAGGATTCATGGGAGGAGTTGCCAGGATGGAAGAAAGAAGCAGAAGATTCAGAGAAGCCCCTAGGAGAATTGAGAGGAAGTTCAGGCTAGGGATTATTCAGTGGGGGCCAGGAAGAAAGAAGCCACGAAGATTCAGACAGCAACACCCCCCCAAGCCCCAAGAATTGAATGAGGGATTCCAGACGGACTTCACAAGGAACGCCAGGAGAAGGAGCAGAAGATTCAGAGCAAGCCACACCCAAGAGAATTGAGAGGATTCAGTAGGATTCATGAAGTGCCAGGAGGGAAAGACAAGCAGAAAGATTCATCGGAGAAGCCCCAGGAAGAATTGAGAGGATTTTCCAGTAGCGGATTGCGGGAGTGGGACAAAAGGAAGAAGAAGAAGATTCAGGAGAAGCCCTAGCGGAGAATTCGAAAAAGATTCAGTAGGATTCGTGGAGTGGAACAAGAAGAAGGGAGCAGAAGAGTTCAGAGAAGCCCATAGGAGAATTTGATGAGGATTCAGTAGGATTTGTGGAATGCCAGGAGAAGAAGCAGAACGATTTCAGGAGAAAGCCCAAGGAGAATTGAGAGGAGGGATTCAGTAAATAAAAACTAGGATTCGTGGAAGTACCAGGCAAAAGAAGCAGAAGATTTCAGAGATAAGCCCTTAGGAGAATTGAAAGGGAAAAAATTCAGTAGGGATTCGTGGAGGAGTGCCAGGAGGAAGATAAGCCAGAAGATTCAGAGAAAGCCTCCCCAGGAGAATTGAGAGGATTCAGTAGGATTCGTGGGAGTGGCCAGGAGGAAAAAGCAGAAGATAAGAGAACGCCCTAGGAAAATTGAGGAGGGATTCAGTTCAGGTTAGGATTCCATGAGGAGTGCCAGGAGAAAGAAGCAGAAGATTCAGAGAAGGCCCTAGGAGGAAGAAATTGAGAGGATTCAGTAGGATTCATGGAATGCCAGGTGAAGAAGCAGAAGATTCAGAGAAGGCCTAAGAGAATTGAGAGGATTCAGTAGGATTCATGATTTTGGCAGTTGGCCAGGAGGAAAGAAGAAGCAGAAGATTCAGAGAAGGCCCTAGGAGAATTGAAATGGATGTTCAGTAGGATTCATGGAGTGCCAGGAGAAAGAAAGCAGGAAGATCAGAGAAGCTCCCTAGGAGAATTGAGAGGATTCAGTAGGATTCATGGAGTGCCAGGAGAAGGAAGCAGAAGGATTCAGAGAAGCCCTAGGAGAATTGAGGAGGATTCAGTAGGGTTCATGGAGTGCCAGGAAGGAAGAAGCAGTACAAGATTCAGAGAGAAGCCATAGGAGAATTGAAAAAAGATTTCAAGTAGGATTCATGGAGTTGGCCAGGAGAAGAATCAGAAGATTCAGAGGAAGGCCCTAGGAGAATTGAGAGGACTTCAGTAGGATTCATGGAATGCAGGAGAAAGAAGCAGAAGCATTCAGAGAAAGACCCTAGGAGAATTGAGAGAGGATTCAGGATAGGATTCAATGGAGTGCCAGGAGAACGAAGCAGGAAGATTTCCAGAGAAGCCCAAGGAAGGAGAATTGGAAAGGATTAAAGTAGCGGATTCATGGGAGTTGCCAGTTGGAGAAAGAAGCAGAAGATTCAGAGAAGCCCCTTCGGAGGGAAATTGAGGAGGATTCATGTAGGGATTCATGGAGTGCCAGGAGGGGTGGGGGGGGGGGGGGGAGGACAAGAAGCAGAAGATTCAGGAGAAGGCCCCAAGAGAATTGAGAGGATTACCAGTAGGATTCAAAGGAATGACCAGGAGAAAGGAGCAGAAGATTCAGAGAAGCCCCAAGAGAATTGAGAGGATTCAGTAGGATTCATGAAGTGCCAGAGGAGAAGAAGCAGAAGATTCAGAGAAAGCCCTAGGATGAATTGAGGAGGATTCAGTAGGATGTTCATGGGAGTGCCAGGAGAAGAAAGCAGGAAGATTCAGAGGAAGCCCTAGGAGAATTGAAAAGATTTCAGTAGGATTCATGGAGTGCCAGGAGAAGAAAGCAGAAGATTCAGAGAAGCCCTAGGAGAATTTGAGAGGATTCAGTAGGATTCATGGAATGCCAGGAGAAGGAAGCAGAAGAATTCAGAGAAGCCCTAGGGAAGAATTGAGAGGGATTCAGTTAGGATTCGTGGGAATGGCCAGGAGGAAGAAGCAGAAGATTCAGAGTAAGCCCTAGGAGAATTGAGAGGATTCAAGTAGGATTCGTGGAGGACACAAGGAAGAAGCAGAAGATTCAGAGAAGACCTAAAACCTTACCACTTCCGTTCGGGTTGAAGGGTTGCCCCAGGTTCCCTCAGTGTGAGGCGCCTCTAATGCTTACCAGAGAGTTGCTAGTACATCCTTCCGGTATATTTTCGCATTCTTCCAATCTTGGATGGTCTTGGGATGCAGTTTTAGATATTTGGTCGAGCTTATTCCTTAAACACATCTTACGCTCAACTCCTGATATATTCCTCAGATGAGCTGGCAACGCATTGAATAGACGCTGCAATTATCGATGCTGGTGCGTAGTGGGATTAATGTTCTGTGTGCTTTCCTTATTTGTTTTCCTGGTATAGTTTTGGGAGCTACTTAATTAATACCTACCGCTGGCTTGCTTTCTTTTGATATTTTTAGTTCCATGATAATTTTCTGTTATTCCTATTCTATCTGTTTCCATGCCTGAATTATCAGTGTAGAGGTTCTCTTCGCCTTTTCTAGGACTATATTAATTTTAAGGATTGTAGTCTTTCCCAGTAGTCTAGGTCCTTAACGTCTTTTTTCTATTATAGCTGTTAAAGGGACCTTCCTTTGTACACTCTCTTATTTGGTGCAAATACCTTTTGATAGTGCGGGGGTACCATATCAAATATTGGCAATATTCAAGTGGACTACGAAACATATGTTTTATAAAGCATTAATCATGTTGGTTCAGCTTTTCTTGTTTTGAAGTGCTCCGTAACAAACAGTTCCCCCATTTTTGCTTTACCATTTTGCCAACAGAAATGGCTATTTGCATCATTGCAAAACATGTTTACCCATTCATCATCACACAAGGTCTTGTTTACAACTGCCTTGCCTTGATTTAGTGATTGTCTCATTATTAGGTCCCCTATAACGCAATATAAGCTTTCCTTCTCATGTCTCACCTAACTTTATTGATTCAAATTTATTCATTGGAGTTAAATACCATCCCGATTTAACCTCTGCCCAATCATTATAACTGTGCAAGGTCTCTTTGTAGAGCGTTTCCTATCTTCATCACAAAGTAATTTCTTCTACTTATTCTTGTGTCATCCAGTCTCCCCCGAAAACGAACTCACTAACCGGAATCCTTAAACATTACTGGTCTATCCGTCTTCAACTCATAATAACAAAACAATATTGCAGCTAGCACCGTACCTTGTGGCACAAACGGATATTACCTTGGTTTCATCCGATTTCTCATCGTTTTGCCAATAACTATCTGTTTTATTGTTGTGTAAAAAATTCTTTTAAACCATCTTCCTACTGTTTATATACTTATATTGTGTTTATAATTTTTCTTTTGCCTAATATAGTTTAGGTGGGCTACTTTGTCAAAAGCTTTTGCCAAAGGTCTTAGAGTAAAACCACCATCTGTTTCATTTGCCTGCTTTTTCATATTTTTGAGGGGGGGGGGGGGGGGGGTAATATGTTCTCACGGTGGACTAACAAGTTGCGGGTTTGTGTACTTTTTCCGGGTACGAAACCGTTGTTGTCCTATATTAAACAAATTGATTTTTTATTAAAATGCTTTCCATAATATTTGTTTTTCTTCATTTACCCTTCATTCAATCAACTGTTTCAATTAATATGTGATGTTAGACTCACAGGCCCTATAATTAACTTGCCTCTTTAGTCTTGATCCACTTTTGAAAGTAGGGGTGATATATGCTAATTTAGTTGCTCATCATAAAATCTTGCCATGTATCTAAAACTTTCGATAATTAACTAAATTGCAAGTGGCTTTGGCGATAGGAATGAAATACTTTCTTTTTTAACAACAAATAGCAGGGACTCATCCCGGCCCTGCAGCAAGCTCCCATTTTTAATTTCATTAATTGCCTGCACAAATTCTAGCTTCATTAATTTCTTATGTCAAGCTAAACAAAATTCACTATTTTCGTCCCTTAACTTCTATATTCCATTAGCTTCATTATCCTTTTATTCTAGGGGGGAATTCTTCTTTCTTATATCGTTTCAGGCCCAGTATGTTGCAAAAATTACTCCCTTTTTTTTCATTCGTTAATCTCCTTACCAATTCTCAGAGGGCCTATTTCCTATTCTTCCATTTATTCATTTCTTCGCAATATGAGGTATAATAGTTTGGGGGTTTTGCTTGGATAATTTAATAGGGTTTTTTCGTTTCCAAGTCCCGTTTTTCATTTTCTTTTGAATTGTATAATCTTTTTGTTCCTTTGGCATTGTTTTTCCTATCTTACTTTTAGTTCTATAACTTTCCATGCATTTTTTTTTCTTTTGCAAGACCTTTTTTTCCACTTTTTCTGATTTTCTGGGAAACAAGATCCTTCTGTCTCTATGGTATGCAGAATGATGTTTTACTTTTCTTCTTCGGTATATATTTATCCACTATTTTCTCCAAATATTTTAGATAATATCTCCGTATTTATCCCGTTATGTCATCACTTACGAAAATGTTATCCTAGGAGAATTGGGGGGAAACACAAAGGGGGATTCAGTAGGTAGGATTTCGTGGGAGTGGACCAAGAGAAGGAGCAGAAGATTCAGAAGAAGCCCATAGGAGGGAACTGAGAGGATTCAGTAGGATTCGTGGAGGAAGGCCAGGAGAAGGAGCAGAAGGATTTCAGAGAAGCCCCAAGGAGAATTGAGAGGATTCAGTAGGATCCGTGGAGTGCCATGAAAGAAGGAGCAGAAAGTAATAAGAGGAAGCCCCTGGAGGAATTAAGGAGGATTCAGTAGGATTCTTGAAAATGCAAAGAGTAGGAGCAAGAAGGATTCAGGAGAAGCCCCTGGAGCAATTGTGAGGATTTCAGTTAGGATTCGTGAGGAATTGCAGGAGAGGAGCAGAAGATTCAGAGAAGGCCACCCCAAGGAAAATTGAGATGGATTCAGTAGGAGTTCGTGGAATGCAAAAGAGTCAGGAGCAGAAGATTCAGAGGAAGCCCGCCCCAAGGAGAATTGAGAGGGATTCCAGTAGGATTCGTGGAATGCAAAGATGTAGGAGCAGAAGATTCTTCAGGAGAAAGCCCCAGGAGGGAATTGAGAGAATTCAGTAGGATTCGTGGAGCGCCAGTAGAAGGAGTAGAAGATTAAGAGAAGCTCACCAGGAGAATTGAGAGGAGTCAGTAGGATTACCGTGGAAGTGCCAGGAGAAGGAGCAGAAGATTCTGGAGAAGCCCCAGGAGGGAATTATGAGGATTCAGTAGGATTCGTGGGAACTGCAAAGAAAAGGAAGGAGCAGAAGACTTCAGAGTAGCCCTAGGAGAATTGAGAGGGGATTCCAGAGGATTCGGGAGTTGGCCAGGAGACCAGGAGAAGAAAGCAGAAGATTCAGAGAAGCCCCAGTGGTAGAAATTGAAAAAGATTTCAGTTAGGATTCCATTGGAGTTGCCAGGAGGAGAAGAAAGCAGAAAGATTCAGAGAAGAAGCCCTAGGAGAAATTGAAAGGATTCAGTAGGATTTCATGGAGTGCCAGGAGAAGAAGCAGAAGATTCAGAGAAACCCTAGGGAGAATTGAAGAGGATTCAGTAGGATTCATGGAATGCCAGGAGAAGGAGCAGAAGATTCAGAGAAGCCCTAGGAGAATTGAGAGGAATTCAGTAGGATTCGTTGGGAGTGGCCAGGAGAAGGAGCCAGAAGATTCAGAGAAGCACCCCAGGAAAATGAGAGGATTCAGTAGGATTCGTGGAATGCCCAGGAAGGAAGGAGCCAGAAGATTCAGAGAAGCCCCTGAGGAGAATTGAGAGGATCCAGTAGGATTCGTGGAGTGCCATAAGAAGGAGCAGAGGATTCAGAGAAGGCCCCAGGAGAATTGAGACGGGATTCAGTAGGTTTCGTGGAATGCCAGGAGAAGGAGCAGAGGAATAAGAGAAAGGCCCCTGGAGAAATTCGGAGGAGGATTCAGTAGGCATTCGTGACCCAAAGTACCAGGAGAAGGAGCAGAAGAAGTAAGAGAAGCCCCAGGAGGGATAATTGAGAGGACTCAGTAGGATTCGTGAAGTGACAGGAGAAGTGGAGCAGAAAGATTCAGAGAAGCCCCCCTGGAGAATTGTGGTTAAGAGGAGGATTCAGTAGAAAAAAAAATTTACACTGAAGTTCCCAGCAGAACGGAGCAGAAGATTCAGAGAAGCCCCTTTAGAATTGAGAGGATTCAGTTAGGATTTCGTGGAAATGCCAGGAGAAAGGAGCTGAGGAATAAGGAGGAAAGCCCCTGGAGGGAAAACAAAGGAAAGGGGAAAAAATTTGAGAAGATTCAGTAGGACTCGTGAAGTGCCAGGAGAGGAAGCAGAAGAATAAAGAGAAGCCCCTGGAGAATTGAGAGGATTCAGTAGGATTCGTTGAAAGTTGCCAGGAGGACAAGGAGCAGAAGATTCAGAGAAGCCCCCTGGAGTAATTCGAAAGAGGGATTCGAGTCAGGATTCGTGGAATGCCAGGAGAACGGAGCAAGAGGAAAAAAGAGAAGCGCCCTGGAGAATTGAGAGGATTCAGTAGGATTCGTTGAAGTGGCCAGGAGAAGGAGCAGAACGAATAAGAGACAACGCCCGGAGGAGAATTGAGAGGGATTCAGTAGGATTCGTGAAGTCACCCAGCAGAAGGAGCAGAAGATTCAGAGAAGCCCCAGGAGAATTGAGAGGGATTCAGGACGGAAGTTCGTGAAGTTGCCAGGAGGAAGAAGCCGGAAGATTCAGAGAAGCCCCCAAGGAGAATTGAAGGAGGGACTTCCAGTAGGATTCGTGGAAGTCCACCAGCAGAAGGAAGGCAGAAAGAGTTCAGTTCAAGCGAAAAGCCCCTGTAGAATTGAGAAGGGATTCAGAGGGGATTCATTGAATGCCAGGAGAAAGGTAGCAAGAGGAATAAGAGAACGCCGCCCCTGGAGAATTGAGAGGATTCAGTAGGATTCTGTGAATTCCCAAGTGCCAGGAAGAAGGAGCATGAAGAATAAGAGAAACAAAACCCCTGTGAGGGAATTGAGAGGATTCAGTAGGAATTCGTGGAATGCCAGGAGGAAGGAGCAGAAGATTCAGAGAAGCACCCCAGGAGAAATTGAGAAGGATACAAGTAGGATTCGTTGGGGTTGCCCAGAAGAAGGAATGGACAGGGGGGGGGAAAAGGGGGGGGGGGGATTTCCCAGAGAAGCCCCTGGTGGAGAATTGAGAGGATTCAGGTAGGATTGCGGGAATGTCAGGAGAAGCGAGCAGAAGATTCAAGAGAAGCCCTAGGAGAATTGAGAGGATTCAGTAGGATTCGTGGCAAAAGCGGCCAGGAGAAGACAAGCAGAAGATTCAGGAGAAGCCATAGGGAAGAATTGAGAGGATTCAGTAGGATTCGTTGAATGCCAGGAGAAGGAAGCAGAGGAAATAAGAGAAGCCCCTAGAGAATTGAGAGGATTCAGTAGGATTCGTTTGGAAGGCCAGGAGAAGGAGCAGAAGGAACTAAGAGAAACCCCTGGGAGAATTGAGAGGAATTCAGTAGGAATTCGGAAGTGCCAGGAGAAGAAGCAGAAGGATTCAGGGAATCCCAAAGCCCCCGGAGAATTGAGAGGACTTCAGTAGGTAGCGATTCGTGAAAGTCCCAGCAGGAAGGAGCAGAAGATTCAGGTTCAGCGAAACGGCCCAGTAGAATTGAGAGGATTCAGTAGGATTCGTTGAATGCCAGGGAGAAGGGCAGCAAGAATGAAGAAGAAAAGCCCTAGGAGAACGAATTGAGAGGATTCCAGTTAGGATTCGTGAAGGGCCACCGGAGAAGGAGCAAGGGGGAACGAATAAGAAGAGAAAAAACCCTGGAGAATTGACAGGGATTCAGTAGGATTCGTGGAATGCCAGGAGAAGGAGCAGGAAGATTCAGAGAACGCCCTAGGAGAATTGAGAGGGATTCAGTAGGATTCCGTGGAGTGCCAGGAGAAGAAGGCAGAAGATTCAAGAGAATAGCCCTAGGCAGAACTTGAGAGGGATTCAGTAGGATTCGTGGTAAGTACCAGGAAAAGAAGCAGAAGATTCAGAGAAGCCTAGGAGAAATTGAAAAGATTCCGACTAGGATTCATGTGGAGTGCCAGGGAAGAAGAGCGCAGAAGATTCAGGGGAGGGGGGGGGCAAAAAAAAAGGGGGGGGGCCCTAGGAGAACAATTCGAAAGGATTCAGTAGGATTCGTGGAGCGCCAGAGGAGAAGAACGCAAGAAGATTCAGAGAAAGCCCCCAAGGAGGAAATTGAGAGGATTCAGTAGGAGTTCGTGGTTAGCTGGACCGGAGGGAAGAAGCAGAAGATTAAGAGAAAGCCCTAGGAAAATTGAGAGGATTCAGTAGGAGTTCATGGATCCTTAGTGCCCGGAGAAGAAGCAAGCAGATAAGATTAAGTGATAAGCCCTAGGAGAAACTTGAGAGGATTCAGTAGGATTTCATGGAATGCCAGGAGAAGTAAGCAGAAGATTCAGAGAAAAGGCCCTAGGAGAATTGAGAGGATTCAGGTAGGAATTCGTGGAAATGCTCCAGGAGAAGAAGCAGAAGATTCAGAGAAGCCCTAGGAGAATTTGAAAGGAATTCAGTAGGATTCCAATTGGAAGTAGCCAGGAGAAGAAGTCAGAAAGATTCAGAGAAGCCCTAGGAGCAATTTGAAATGGATTTCAGGTAGGATTCAATGGAGTGCCAGGAGGAAAGAAGAAGCGAAGAAATTCAGAGAAAGCCCTAGGAGAATTGATGAGGATTCAGTAGGATTCATGGGACAGTGCCAGGAGAAAGAAGGACAAAGATTCAGAGGAAGCCCTAGGAGAATTGAAAAGATCCCCAAAGATCAGGTAGGATTCATGGAGTGCCAGGAGAAGAATCAGAAGATTCAGAGAAAGCCCTAGGAGAATTGAGAGGATTCAGTTAGGATTCATGGAAACTGGCCAGGAGAAGGAGCAGAAGATTCAGAGAAGCCCTGGGAGAAATTGAGAGGATTCAGTAGGATTCATGGAGTGCCAGGAGAAGAAGCAGAAGATTCAGAGAAGCCCAAAAGAGAATGGAAAGGATTCAGTAGGAATTCATGGAGTGACCAGGAGAAAGAAGCAGAAGATTCAGAGAAGGAACCCTAGGAGAATTGAGAGGATTCAGTTACAGTAGGATTCATGGGAGCCTGGACCTGGAGGGAAAGGAGCAGAAGATTCAGAGAAGTCCTAGGGAAGAATTGAGAGTGGATTTTTTTTTTTTTTTTTCCCCCAGTAGGATCATGGAGTGCCAGGAGAAGAAGCAAAAAGATTTCAGAGAAGCCACCTAGGAGAAATTGAAAAGGATTCAGTAGGGATTCATGGAGTGCCAGGAGGGAAGAAGCAGAAGATTCAGGACAAGCCCTAGAAGAGAATTGAGAGGGATTCACGTAGGATTCATGGAAATGCCAGGAGAAGGAGAAGAAGATTCAGAGAAGCCCTAGGAGAATTGAGAGGATTCAGTAGGATTCGTGGAATGCCAGGAGAAGAAGCAGAAGATTCAGAGAAGCCCTAGGAGAATTGAGAGGATTCAGTAGGATTCGTGGAGTGACAATAAGAAGAAGAAGCAAGAAGATTCAAAGAAGCCTAGGAGAATTGAAAGGAATTCAGTAAGGGATTCGTGGAGTGACAAGAGAAGGAAGCAGAAGATTCAGAGAAAAGCCCTCGGGAGGCAATTGAGAGGATTCAGTAGGATTCGTCGCGGAGTGCCAGGAGAAGGAGCAGAAGATTCAGAGAAGCCCCTGGAGAATTGAGAGGATTCAGTAGGATTCGTGGAGTGCCATGAGAAGGAGCAGAAGAATAAGAGAAGCCCCTGCAGAATAAAGAGGATTCAATAGGATTCGTGGAATGCAAAGAGTAGGAGCAGAAGATTCAGAGAAGTCCCTGGAGAATTGAGAGGATTCAGTAGGATTCGTGGAATGCCAGGAGAAGGAGCAAAAGATTCAGAGAAGCCCCAGGAGAATTGAGAGGATTCAGTAGGATTCGTGGAATGCAAAGAGTAGAAGCAGAAGATTCAGAGAAGCCCCAGGAGAATTGAGAGGATTCAGTAGGATTCGTGGAATGCAAAGAGTAGGAGCAGAAGATTCAGAGAAGCCCCAGGAGAATTGAGAGAATTCAGTAGGATTCGTGGAGTGCCAGTAGAAGGAGTAGAAGATTCAGAGAAGCTCCAGGAGAATTGAGAGGATTCAGTAGGATTCGTGGAGTGCCAGGAGAAGGAGCAGAAGATTCTGAGAAGCCCCAGGAGAATTATGAGGATTCAGTAGGATTCGTGGAATGCAAAGAGAAGGAGCAGAAGAACCAGAGAAGCCCCAGGAGAATTGAGAGGATTCAGTAGGATTCGTGGAGTGCCAGGAGAAGAAGCAGAAGATTCAGAGAAGCCCTAGGAGAATTGAGAGGATTCAGTAGTATTCATGGAGTGCCAGGAGAAGAAGCAGAAGATTCAGAGAAGCCCTAGGAGAATTGAAAGGATTCAGTAGGATTCATGGAGTGCCAGGAGAAGAAGCAGAAGATTCAGAGAAGCCCTAGGAGAATTGAGAGGATTCAGTAGGATTCATGGAATGCCAGGAGAAGAAGCAGAAGATTCAGAGAAGCCCCTAGGAGGAATTGAGAGGATTCAGTAGGATTCGTGGAGGTTAGTGCCAGGAGAAGGAGCAGAAGATTCAGAGAAGCCCCAGGAAAATTGAGAGGATTCAGTAGGATTTCGTGGAGTGCCAGTTAGAAGGAGCAGAAGATTCAGAGAAGCCCCAAGAAGAATTGAGAGGATCAGTAGGATACGTGGAGTGCCAGGAGAAGGAGCAGTAAGATTCAGAGAAAGAGGAGGAATTGGAGGAATTCCAGTAGGTATTCAGTGGAGGTTATTCTTCTGGAGTGCCAGGAGAAGGAGCAGAAGATTTCAGAGAACCCGCCCCAGGAAAATTGAAGAGGATCAGTAGGCATTCGTGGAGTGCATGAGAAGGCCCGCAGACGGATTCAGGAGAGAAGCTGGAGAATTGAGAGGATTCCAGGTAGGATTCGTGTCGGGCCATAACCCCCGAAGGAGCCCAGAAGAAAAATTCAGAGAAGCCAAGGAGGATTGAGAGGATTCAGTAGGTGTTCGTGGAATGCCAGGGAGAAGGAGCAGAGGGAATAAGAGACCCCAAGCCCCCATTGAGGAGAATGAGAGGATTCAGTAGGATTCGTGAAGTACAGGGGGGGAGGGGACGGGGGGGGGGGGGGGGTGTGAAAGGAGAAGGAGAAGAAGAGAAGCCCAGGAGAATTGAGAGGATTCAGTAGGATTCGTGAAGTGCCAGGAGAAGGAGCAGAAGATTCAGAGAAGCCATGGAGAATTGAGAGGATTCAGTAGGAATTCGTGAAGTCCCAGCAGAAGGAGCAGAAGAATTCAGAGAAGCCCCTTTAGAATTGACAAGGATTCAGTAGGATTCGTGGAATGCCAGGAAGAAGGAAGCTGAGGAATAAGAGAAGCCCCTGGAGAATTGAGAAAATTCAGTAGGATTCGTGTAAGTGCCAGGAGAAAAGGAGCAGGAAGAAACCCCTAAGAGAAGCCTCTGGAGGAGAATTGCGAGGATTCCCCAGTAGGATTCGTTTTGAGTGCCAGGAGAAGGAAGCAGAAGATTCAGAGAAGCCCCAGGAGAATTGAGAGGATTCCAGTAGGATTTCGTGAGTCGTAGCAGAAGGAGGCCCAGAAGGAAAGATTTCAGGAAGCCCCTGGAAGAATGCAGAGGATTCAGCAGGAATTCGTGAATGCAGGAGAAGGAAGCCCAGAAGGAATAAGAGAAAGCCCCGGAGAATTGAGAGGATTCAGTAGGATTCTTGAAGTGGAGGAGAAGGAGAGAAGAATAAGAAGCCCCTAAGAATTGAGAGGATTCCAGTAGGATTCGGGTTTGAAGGCCCAGCAGGAGCAGAGAATAAGAGAAGCCCCTTGGAGGAAGAGAGGATTCAGTAGGATTCGTGAAAAAGAATCCCAGGAGAAGAGCAGAGAATAAGAGAAGACCCAGGAGAATTGAGAGGAATTCAGTAGGATTCGTGAAGTGCCAGGAGAAGGAGCAGAAGATTCAGAGAAAAGCCCCTGGAGATTGCAGGAGGATTCAGTAGGATCGTGACAAGTCCCCCTTAGCAGAAAGGCAGCAGAAGGATTGAGGGAATAGAGAAGCCCCTGGGAGAATTGGAGGAAAAAAATTCAGTAGGATTCGTGATTGGCCAGGAAGAAGGACAGAGAATAAGAGGAAATTCTGAAAGATTGAGGAGATTTCAGGTAGAAATTCGTGAAGCCAGGAGAAGGAGCAGAAGATTAAGAGAAGCCCCAGGAGAATTGAGAGGATTCAGTAGATTCGTTGAAGTTCCCAGCAGAAGAGCAATGAGAAGGATTCAGTTCAGGCCGAAGCCCCTAGGGTTAGGCATTGAGAGAGGATCAGTAGGATTCGTGGGGAATAACAAGCCAGAAAGGAGCAGAAGATCAAGAGAAGCCCAGGCGAATTGAGAGGATTCAGTAGGATTCGAAGAAGTGACAGGAGAAGGAAGCAGAAGATTAGAGACCCCGCAGAGAATGAGAGGATTCATTCAGTAGGATTCGTGGAATGCCAGGAGAAGGAGCAGAAGATTCAAGAGAAGCCCAGGAGAATTGAGAGGATTACAGTAGGATTCGTGGCAATGCCAGGAGAAGGAGCAGAATTGATTCAGGAGAGAAACCCAGGAAGAATTGAAGAAGGCCCCATTAGTAGGATTCGTGGAATGTTCCAGGGAGAAGGAGCAGAAGATTCAGAGAAGCCCCCAGGAGAATTGAGAGGATTCAGTAGGATTCGTGGAAATGTCAGGAGAAGGAGCAGAAGATTCAGAGAAGCCCCAGGAGAATTGAGAGGATTTCAGTAGGATTCGTGGAATGCCAGGAGAGGAGCGGAGAAAATTCAGAGAAGCCCAGGAGAATTGAGAGGATTCAGTAGGATTCTTGGAGCCAGGATTTGAGACAGAAGAATAGGAAAGCCCCAGGGAGAATGAGAGGATTCAGTAGGAGTCGAATGGAATGCAGAGAAGAAGCAGAAAATTCAGAGAAAAAAGCCCCAGAAGAATTGAGAGGATTCAGTAGGATTCGTGGAGTGCCAGGAGAAGGAGCAAGAAGATTCAGAGAAGCCCCAGGAGAATTGTGAGAAAATTTCAGAGTTCGGTAGGGATTCGAATGAACCCCCAAGAAGAAGGAGGCAGAAGATTCACTAGAAAGCCTAGGAGGAATTGAGAGGATTCAGTAGGAATTCGTGGAATGCAGGAGAAGAAGCAAGAAGAATTCAAGAGAATTGCCCCTAGGAGAATTGAGAGGTTATTCAGTAGGATTCGGGGAGTGACCAAGGAGAAGGAAGCAGAAAGATTCAGAGAAGCCTAGGAGAATTGAGAGGATTCAGTAGGATTCGTGGAAGGCCAGGAGAAAAGAAGGCAGAAAGATTCAGAGAAGCCCTAAGGAAGAATTCAGGAAGGATTCAGTAAGGATTATGGAATGCCCGGAGGAGGAAGGCTTGAAAGGATTCAGAGAAGCCCCTAGGAGGAATTGACGAGGATTCAGGTAGGATTAGGGGAATGCCAAGAGAAGGAAGCAGAAGAAGATTCAGAGAAGCCCCTAGGAGGAATTGAGAAGGATTCAGTAGGCTTCGGGAGTTGACAAGGAGAAGAAGCCAGAAGATTCAGGAGAAGCCCTAGGTGAAATTGAAAGGATTCAGTAAGGAATTCGTGGAAAGTTGACACGGGAAAGGGAAGCCCAGAAGATTAGAGAAGCCCCAGGAGAATTGAGAGGAATTCAGTAGGATTCAATTGGAGTGCCAGGTGAAGAAAGCAGAAGATTCAAGCAGCCTAGGAGAATGAGAAGGATCTCCAGCCCCCTAGGAAAATTCGTTGGAGGCCAGGTGAAGGAAAGCAGAAAGATTCAGAGGAAGCCCTTCGGAAATTGAGAGGATTCAGTAGGATTCCATGGAGTGCCCGGAGAAGAAGCAGAAGATTCAAGAGAAGCCCTAGGGAGAATTGAAACGGATTCAAGTAAGGATTCATTGGAGTGCCAGGAGAAGAAGGCAGAAGAAGATTAAGAAGAAGCCCTAGGAGAATTGAGGAGGAGTCAGTAGGTATTCGCTGGAGTGCCAGGAGAAGAAGCAGAAGATTCAGAGAAGCCCTAGGAGAACTTGAAAGGATTCAGTAGGATTCATGGAGTGCCAGGAGAAGAAGCAGAAAGATAGATTCAGAGAAGACCCTAGGAGAATTTGAAGAGGATTCAGTAGGATTCAAGGAATGCCAGGAGAAGGAGGCAGAACGATTCAAGAGAAGGCCCTAGGAGGAATTGAGAGGATTCAGGTAGGATTCATTGTGGAATGCCAGGGCAAGAAGAAGCAGGTAAAGATTCAGAGAAGTCCCTAGGAGGAATCCGGAGAGGATTCAGTAGGATTCGTGAGTGGACAAGAGAAGGAAGCAGAAGATTCAGAGAACCCTAGGAGAATTGAAGGAATTCAGGTAGGATTCGTGAATGAAAGGAGAAGAAGCAGAAGATTCGAGAAGCCCCAGGAGAATTGGAGGATTCAGTAGGATTCAATTGAATGCCAGGAAGAAGATGATTCAAAAGAAGCCCTCGGAGAATTGGAAGATTCAGTAGATTCGTGATGGCAGGAGAAGAAAGCAGAAGATTCAAGAGCCCTAGAATTGAGAGGATTCAGTAGGGATTCATGAGGGCAAGGAAGAATCAAGAAGATTCAGAGAAAGCCCTAGAGAATTGAAAGGATTTCGTAGGATTCTGGAGTCCAAGGCGAAGAAGCAAGAAGATTCAGAGAAGCCCCAGAAAGTTGAGAGGATTCAGTAGGAATTCATGGAGTGCCAGGTAAGAAGCAGAAGATTTCAAAGAAGCCCTAGGAGATTGAAGGATTCATAAGGATTCTGGAGTGCCAGCAAAGAGAAGCCACTCAGTAGGAATTCAGATTGAAGATTCAGAGAGTAGGAAATTTAAAAGGATTTCAGTAGGAATTCATGGAATTCCAGGAGAAGGAGCAGAAGATTCATTGAGAAGCCCTAGGATGGAATTGAGCAGGATTCGTAGGATTCAGTGGAATTCGCCAGGAGAAGGAAGCAGAAGATTCAGAGAAGCCCTAGGAGAATTGAGAGGATTCAGTAGGATTCGTGGAGCGCCATGATCCAAGGAGAAGAGCAGAAGAATTCAGAAAGCCCCAAGTAGGAGGAATTGAGCAGGATTCAGTAAAGGATGGTTCGTGGAGTGCAAGAGAAGGAGGCAGAACGATTCAGAGAAGCCCTGGAAGAATTGAGAGGATTCCGTAGGATTCATGAATGCCAGAGAAAGGAGCAGAAGATTCAGAGAGCCCTAGGAATTGAAGAGAGATTCGTAGGATTCGTGAGTCGCCAGATAAGGAGCAAAGATTCAGAGAAGCCCCCGGAGAATTGAGAGAATTTCAGTGAATTCGTGGAGCGCCATGAAAGGAGGCAGAAGATTCAGAGAAGCCCCCGGAGAATTGAGAAGGATTCAGTAGGTTTGGACGCCAATAGAAGGAGCAGAAATTCAGGAGTAAGCCCCAAGGAGAATTGAGAGGTTCAGTAGGATTCGTGGAGTGCCAGGAGAAGGAGCAGAAGATTCAGAGAAGCCCCAGGAGAATTGTGAGAATTCAGTAGGATTCGTGGAATGCCAGGAGAAGGTGCAGAAGATTCAGAGAAGCCCCAGGAGAATTATGAGGATTCAGTAGGATTCGTGGAGTGCCAGGAGAAGGAGCAGAAGTTTCAGAGAAGCCCCAGGAGAATTGGGAGGATTCAGTAGGATTCGTGGAGCGCCAGGAGAAGGAGCAGAAGATTCAGAGAAGCCCCAGGAGAATTATGAGGATTCAGTAGGATTCGTGGAATGCCAGGAGAAGGAGCAGAAGATTCAGAGAAGCCCCAGGTGAATTATGAGGATTCAGTAGGATTCGTGGAATGCCAGGAGAAGGAGCAGAAGATTCAGAGAAGCCCCAGGAGAATTGGGAGGATTCAGTAGGATTCGTGGAATGCCAGGAGAAGGAGCAGACGATTCAAAGAAGCCCCAGGAGAATTGAGAGGATTCAGTAGGATTTGTGGAGTGCCAGGAGAAGGAGCAGAAGAATCAATGAAACCCCAGAAGAATTGGGAGGATTCAGTAGGATTCGTGGAGTGAAAGGAGAAGAAGCAGAAAATTCAGAGAAGCCCCAGGAGAATTGATAGGATTCAGTATGATTCATGGAGTGCCAAGAGAAGGAGCAAAAGATTCAGAGAAACCCCATGAGAATTGAGAGGATTCAGTAGGATTCGTGGAATACCAGGAGAAATATCAGAAGATTCAGAGACGCCCCAGTAGAATTGAGAGGATTCAGTAGAATTCGTGGAATACCAGGAGAAGTAGCAGAAGTTTCAGAGAATCCACAGAAGAATTAAGAGGATTCAGTAGGATTCGTGGAATGCCAGGAGAAAGAGCAGAAAATTCAGAAGAGCCACAGGAGAATATAGAGGCTTCAGTAGGATTCGTGGAATGCCAGGAGAAGAAGCAGAAAATTCAGAGAAGCCCCAGGAGAATTGAGAGGATTCAGTAGGATTCGTGGAATGCCAGGAGAAGGAGCAGAAAATTCAGAAAAAGTCCCAAGAGAATTAAGAGGATTCAGTAGGATTCGTGGAATGCCAGGAGAAGGAGCAGAACGATTTTCAGAGAAGCCCAAAGAGGGAATTAAGAGGATCAGTAGGATTCGTGGAATGCCAGGAGAAGGAAGCAGAAGATTAAGAGAAGCCCCCAAGAGAATTAAGAGGATTCAGTTAGAAGAATTGGGGAATGCCAGGAAGAAGGAGCAGAAAATTTCAGAAGAGCCACAGGAGAATTTGAGAGATCGTAGGATTTCGTGAAAGGACAAGGGAGAAAGGAGGCAGAAGATTCAGAGAAGAGCCCCAGGAGGGAGAATGAGAGGATTCAGTAGGGGAATCGTGAAATGAGGAGGGGGGGGCCCCAGAAGGAGCAGAAAGATTCGGAGAAGCCCCAGGAGAATTGAGAGGATTCAGTAGGATTCGTTGGAATGCAAGGAGGAAGGAGCAGAACAATTCAGAAAAGCCCTTCAGGAGGAATTGAGAGGATTCAGTTAGGATTCGTGGGAATGCAGGAAGAAGGAGCAGAAAATTCAGGAAAGCCCCAAGAGAATTATGAGGATTCAGTAGGTTTCGTGGGGTGCCAGAAGAATTGGAGCAGAAGATTCAGAGAAGTTCCAGGAGAAATGAAAGGATTCAGTGGCATATCCTGGTTCTAAGGCTAAGCATAGGTGTTGCTCTCTCCCGGGACGGGGGCGGACGAGGCCCGCCACGTATCCCGTGACAGGTGGGTAAGGCAGTTAATTTCATAAGAGCTTTGTCAAAATGATAGCCCTAAGTAGCAAGGAAACGAAAGGAGAGAAACCACAAACTACGCAATATATTAATATATATATATATATATATAATATATATAATATATATATATATATATATATATATATATATTATATAATATAGGACATACATACATACATCCATGAAAGTAGGATCATATTTCGATTAACAAAAATAGACGTGAAATTTGTTACCCTAGTGCGGAATAGGTATTTTATATAAGCAGTTATGCAAACAGGCTAAGTGTCATTAAAAGGTAGTCAGAATACCTGATAAGGTCAGACATAGTTGTATACATACAGGATATATATATATATATATATATATTATATATATATATATATTATATATATATATATATATGTATATGTATATATATACATATATATATATATATATATATATATATATATATATATCTATCCAGATATATATATGCCAATATAGATATATATATATATATATATATATATATATATATATATACATATGTATATATGCCAGCAACTCTTTACAAAAGTCATAATTGTTGATGTTACTAGGGCTAAGTTCAATTAACAACAGTCGTAGGCCTATGTCTACAAAGTTCACACATATGAAAACCGTCAATAAAACATAAAGATGGCGATGGTCTCTGAAGATGAAAATATCAAAACAAGAACATTGATGACCTTTGAGTTAATATAGTACCATCTTTTAATCAACAATATTAGAAAAACCTCATTTAATGGAAATTGAAGGAATTTCTCTGACGCACCAGCGGTGTCGGAGTTGTTTCAAGCTCTTGCAATGGAGTTGCCAAATAACGCCAGATATCACTATTGTAAGCAATAGTAGTCCGAAAAGTTTTGAAGTACGTATGTTGCAAAATATTTTTGAGTGACTACTTGTCAAATCAGCCCTCTTAGTAAGCGAGCGGAAATATTCTTATCAGAATCATTCCCGTAGGCCTTTCTAAAGAATATTCGTAAAGTGACTCTTCGTCCTCCAGTTGCATCCACTTTGTATCCTTTTTCTTTACCTCCATTTCTACATCCTTTCTTCGTTCTTGATGTCCAACACCCCTAATTGGCTATTCTTAGTGTAACTGTGGGGACTTTTCTCCAGTTCCAACTTATGGTCCTGGTGCATCATCTTTATTTGCTGGATCTCTTAATCAACTCCCTCTTTTCACTGAGTGACAGAAATTCATCCCGTGCTTAGCTTAGCCTAAATTTTATAAGTCAGTGTCATAGTCCTAGCTGTTTTTCGATAGTGATTGTAACAAAAGATCACATTAATAATTGTGAAATCTGCTTTCCTGGAAATGAGCGCCTACAGTCTACTCTACATTAACTGTTTTAAAGGACACTGAGACTAGTTATTTTTCACACAGATGCTGACACAAAAAATTCAAAGTATTGTTCTTCACAGTGTGAGCGTACATGAAAACAAAAATGTGTCCAAACGAACTCATGCTTACAGAAAGAAAGACTGTTATTTCACGGAAAATTAGCAAAATCAAAGGAAATGTAAACAAAAGAACATCGATCATGCGTCCATATGCCACACAAAGTTCACTGACGGGCGCCAAAAACCTTCATTGGAATTTCCTGGTCGTTTCTCTTGTTTCTTTCCGTCATTACTTCGGACACCAAGGCAAAACACACCATTTCATTGAAATAGTAATGACAGTGACATCGCTACGTGTCCTTGACTTCTAAAGTCGTTTTCAGCTGCATCTTCACGGACCACTAAATATTCCGCAGAGAAAACCACTGCTTGGGAACCGGTGATTAGTTCCCTACCTAGTTAGCCTAATGGACTTGCGAGATGTTTTCTCTTCCCGTCTGTTTTTTATGCTTAGGAATCGAGTAAATGAATAAATTAAGAGTGTTTTCTGTATCTATATATAATATATATATATATATATATATATATATATATATAATATATATATATAGTATTTATATGTGCTATAGGGCACATATACGCATGCGTGAGGGTGCATGGAATATATGTAGAAGCGTATGTTTTGTATGTACCAGCGAACACATTCATACACATGCGTGTATGAATGAGTGAATAATTTCGAACTGGATGCGATAACCAAATAGAAATGGCCCACATTCGCCTTGGGAGAGATCAAAGAAAGCGCCTTAGCCGTAGGGTCATGCATTGGCTGGACTTGTGGCTTCGCAAATTACATCGTTTTGTGTTCCTCCTTCAAGAATTATATTAAGCACACCAAACTTGTGCCGGTAAAAGGTCAGCTGATTTCCATTTTTAATCATGTCTAGTTCTTCTTGACTGCCGAAGAAATAGTTGAAGTTACAAGTGTAAACTCAAAATTTTACTTGTTCTTTGGCGTCGTTGAGCAAGGTTCCAATAATAAATATTATTGTAAGACTACTCTTTGGGCAAATATATTGTATGGCAGCAATTAAGCAATTCTGATTGTTCAGTCAGGCGACATTAGATACTGTTCCATTCAATTACTTCTATTTTCAGCATTATTAATTAATTTTTGATACTGTTCCGTCAATATCGAATGCGCTAAAACAAAATTTTAAAAGTCTTTCAACTAACCATTAAATTTATCAGATCAATATTGCTTTCCATAGCTATGAGAACCTACTCAGGCAATCAGGCATAATACGCTCTCTCTCTCTCTCTCTCTCTCTCTCTCTCTCTCTCTCTCTCTCTCTCTCTCTCTCTCTCCTTTTTCTAATCTTTGGTGATCGATCTCAGAAACTTGATGAATAAGCTTACGGCTTGACCAATAAGAATGCATGCATATTATAAATTTATAATTCATAATCATTATTATTATTATTATTATTATTATTATTATTATTATTATTATTATTATTATTGAAAGATATTGCTGCAGCAGCTGCATTTAACTTGTAAATAGTTTTCTCTATTTTTCTAATAATTGCTTTCTCTCTGCTAAGCAATTATTAGAGAAATAGAGGTCCTCAAGACTATTTACAAGTTAAATGCAGCTGATGCAGCAATATCTTTCAATATGACTTGTTTGAAAGAGGGTCTCCTTCCAATACATTATGATTATTATTATTATTATTTTGACTCCCCTACTCAGTAACTTACCCATCCTAACAACGCAAAAACTTTGAATGGCAAACCTAACTCGCTCTGTACCAAAATAGAGACAAAGATGATACGTGTTCTGCCTACTGTTTGATAGCCTTTATCATTTTCATGTGTTCATGTAATGACTGTAATGTATCCTCGGCGCTCTTACAGATTACTTGAGTATAAACATTTGTTTCCTACATAAAACAAAATTATCCTCTGTGTGTGTGTGTTTGTGGTCATAACTGTTACCAACGTTGTCCCATTGATCAGGTGTGAACCTCTCTCTCTCTCTCTCTCTCTCTCTCTCTCTCTCTCTCTCTCTCTATCTCTCTCTCCTTGAATATACATATATACACACACAGATATATATATATATTATATATATATATATATATATATATATATATATATATATATATAAAGATATATGCCACGAAGGAAAATAAACGAGGAGGTCTGTTATAATAAAGCCCACAAAAAAGTTTTATACTGTAAATAACACGCAGAAAGAAAATTCTAAGAACATTCTCAGTTTGCCTTATTTTAAACGGATTTGAAACCATTAAATCATTGTTAAAAGCTTTTAATGTCAACCTTGTTTTTTCCTATAATAACACACTAAAAGGAATGTTAATAAAAAATGGTCCCAGAGAAAGCAACAACATAATATATAAAATTCCATGTATGGATTTGTCCCTCATTTTATCTCGGACAGTCTAGCAAAGGCTTAGAAGTAAGGCGCTAAGCCAGCATAAAATATTCTGTAAAAACTGGACAAAAATTTTAATGCATTATTCATTCATTTAAGTGAAAACAACCACCGAATAAATTTGGATGATAGTTCAGTAATTGCAAGGTCAAGAGATGTCTTATCACGAAATCTTTTAGAATCTGCTTTAATACAACTTACTTTTCATTGTAATTTCAATGTTAGTTGTGGCCTTTTTTCATTTAGACCCTTGTAGCCTGTAACATGTTTTTAGAATGACCTCAAAGATATAATTACTTAGACTTAAATAAAAATCAGTTGCCTTAGAGTTATTAATTTTGTTGTAATGTATGTCTGTCATGTATTGTGAATATGGTTTTGTTTACCAAGTTCTGAATAGCTGTCACCTATAATCCTTTAATTGTCTGGAAATTGTATCTGAGATGATTGTCTTAAACCTTTAATTGCACCCATTGTTTATGCTTGTTTGGGAAGGTTTCTTATCTTCCAGGTGTGTCGGATTCTAGGTACTAATTTCTTTAAAATCTCTATCTGTCAGTTAGACGAATCTTCTTGTATTGTCTTTTCTCGTATGTATGTCAGTATCTGCTCAGTAAAGGACTTTTAAAGTCGAAAGATCTTGCAGACCTCCTTCGTTTATTTTTCCTTCATGCATATATCTTTAATTATGGATTTATCACGTTCCTAACTTTCGTGATTTCAGTTATACATACATATATATATATATATATATATATATATATATATATATATATATATATATCATATATGTATATAATATATATATATATATAAATATATATATATATATATATATATATATATTATAATAAGCGAATCCCACAGGAAAATGATAGTCAGAAATCCAAGCGCTTTTGTCTTTACTCAGACCATTGTCTGAGTAAAGACGAAAGCGCTTGGATTTCTGACTATCATTTTCCTGTGGGATTCGCTCATTTATGAAGTCACGTGCATCTACTGTGATTTTTT
>NC_061109.1:115806001-115942931 GCF_015104395.2 Macrobrachium nipponense
AGAATAGCAACGTTACAAATTAATCCAATGAACATAATTCTTAACAAAATCTGTGTCTTACTCATAACTGCAAAAATATTATTTCTGGTCAGATGTTATTACTTAAGATACTCTTTCAACGAAGACGTATTATTTTAAGTAATCTTAAAATATGTGTCTTTAGATAGTATCTCATTTTGATTGAGTAAGTTCATCCCCATACCCCTGAAAGTTTGTGTGTGTGTGTTGTGTGTGTGTGTGTGTGTGTGTGTGTGTGTTCTAATTTTGTTTTTACTGCTACAGTACAAAACTAAAAATAAACATTTCAGATCTCGTACCTTTCTAACTTCGTCTTTAGCTTTCTGTCACCTTCAAAAGCATTGTTATGGTTATCATTAAGAATTTCTGTAGCTTGTTACTTTACACATCAAAGCAAAACAAATGTATTTCCCAAGGTTCAAAAACTTCTTGAGAGAAGATTGGTTCTCATTTTTAGGGCACTGTGGAGAAGTTAGCTGTCTACAGTCTTATGTTAAAGAAAAAAAAAAGACTGTCTACATCAGGTAACTGTCAAAGAAGGATAGGCATTAAGACAGTCACTTACTCATTTCTTTTGTTCTGCTAAAACCCTTTGAAGAGTATGATAAAGGTTGTCCATAAAGTCCCAGCAGTGCCATTACATGTATTCATTCCTCAGAAACCATATAACATAGAGTAATTTAGTTTTTTGTAGAATGTTCTACATTTCCTCAAGTTCACATTCAAAGCACTTCATTCTACAAAAAAAATTGCGTTACTCTATGTAATATGGTTTCTGAGCAATAAATACTTGTAATGGTACTGGGACTTTATGACACCCTGTACATATTTACGAAATATTCCATTTGCATACGAGTATTTCTCTGAACGTTACATTATTGAATACACATTCCATCAACAATGTATCCTTAATGTCATCCTTTTAATTAAATATAAATCATTTTAAAATTTTACGGGCATGTAATCGTCTCATCTCTAGTTTAGCGAATTTTAGTATCTCCTCATCATCAAGTCGCAAAATCAATTATAAATGTTTATCTAATCTCTGACAGACTATTAGCATCAGCCTTCTACTGCCGTTAATTACCGTGTCATAAAACGATCTGAATCTTTCAGTAATTCTGTTTAGGGCTGTTAATATCAATATAAGAATTCTTGACCCACAACCCTTGGAGGACACAACCCTTCTTTACAAGTAGCGTAATAAAAAGTACCGCAATCGGACACGACATTAAATGTCGTGTCAGATTGCGGTACAAAATTTTTGCTTCGTTGAAGCCAAAGAATAAGATTTAGCCGTCATTCAGGAACTCAGAATCAAGCCAGTATCATCTATATTAATCAGATACGTCCATCAATAATATTTTCTATAAAAACAAATACCACTACTGTTAATGAAAATACTAACCTTTATTTCAATACGGACATACGCGCTGCCTTCTGCAAATACGCATCAAGAATGAAGGCATATTCTTCACATCACTTAACGCCACAAGACAGATGAAGAAACTCTGTATTCCATAATTATCCCAATTTCATTCCACAATCTAGCCCCTGCGTCGGTTGCAAATAGCCATGTAGCGAAGTCATCCTGTGGTTGATGATTATTTTCATCGTGAGAAAAAGCGTTTCTGTTCCCTTGATTAATTCCTTGGTGTTCCTGAGTAATCTTAACATTCCCTCTTTCCGTTGAGTTCAACAACTGAGGAATATTTAGGGTGAGTTAGAAAATGATTCATTTCCGTGATACCGGTTTATTTTTACATGGGTTGCTGATTTCATTCTTGACGTAGCCACAATTTTTTTCTCTCTTTCTTTCTTTCTTTTTTTTTACAATTTAAATCATTATGCGTCCTCCCTCAAGGACTATTGGATTTCACCATGACATTCGTTCTGACAAAAACCTAACGGCAATGTCCAGTTAAGTATAGTTTGTTTTCAAAATAAATAAAGGAAAAGCCGCAGTTTTCGCAACATTTTGGGTCTCTCTCTCTCTCTCTCTCTCTCTCTCTCTCTCTCTCTCTCTCTCCAAGAGTTTACGCAGCTACAATATGGATCATTTTAATTCTATTAGGAACTGCATGAATTACACAACACAGATATAACTACGTACGATCTGTCAAAAAATAAATAAATAAATAAAAGGCAAATCATAAAGATACATTTACAAGGCCTCTGATTCTGAAGTTATGCAAATATGAAAGTAATATTCATCCTTTAGGAAAACATTGCGTGTGAATGGAGTCAATAAACACCGTTTCCCATCGTCTAAACTGAGCAATTTACTTATCATAATGTTCTGAAGAGGTTTTATGCTTGCGGTTTCTTAATGTTCACTACAGTCGAATTGGCCTGGTAATGGAACCCGAGGATATTATTATTATTATTATTATTATTATTATTATTATTATTATTATTATTATTATTATTATTATTATTATTATTATTATTATTGTTGTGGTTTTTGTTGTTGTTGTTGCTGTTTTGTAAATTATTATCCACAATTATAGCAATAGATTGCATTATTTGTACGTAATGCAATAGTATTTTTTAAATAATACCATCACACAAATAAGTTATATAATTGAGTATTTTTAATATACAAGTTAACTACAACGTTGTGAATTATTATTGTTATTATTATAACCTCTTTCAAAGATACCTTTTTTCCACGGAAAAATTTGTTTTGCTGTATTCTACAATAATGTCTTACATAATGCATAAATCGCACATCGGAAAATAATAGATGTAACCCGTGCTATTTTTGACATGTTTTGATGATGTTCTGGAATTTTCATGATATTTGGCTTCAAAATGACAAAGCTCTCTTTACGATTTACAAAGCGCACTTACAAGAACGTCAAACCGAGAATTCGCTGTTTTGTCGAGTTACCAATGACGCGACAAGATTCCCTTGATCGTCTGTTCATTCCGTGTGCATTGAGTGGTTTTATTCCACGTTACCTGAGGTGACATGGAAACAGATTGACTGGAGATTCTGATTCCTCCTCGGTACTGCCTTTTACCTTTCAAGACTGTGCCATATATTATCACTATTCTTGAAGCTATCGCTGTCTCGCATATTAGCAACTACTATACTCTGTTTTTTTCCATCTGTCCACCCGCCTGTGGTGTTTGCGTATGGTAAAACTGCGTCCCGGGCTTTAGATAGTTACGCTATGTGTAAGGTTTAGGTAAATAAAAGGATATTTGGGTGTACATTTGCAACTGAAAAGTGTTTTAATAATTTACCGTATGCGAATTACACCATTAATATTGGAAACAGGATGTTATTATTATAGTTAAATGTAAGCTGAATGTAACTATCTGAAGCCCGGGATGCAGTGTTACCATACGCAAACACCACAGGCGGGTGGACAGATGGAAAAAAACCGAGTATAGTGGCCATGAGTCTTTTACTGCATTGTTAAATCATTCGAACCATATTTTATAAGAATTTCTAAAAAACTTCTAAAAAATCAAATTAGGTCTTCAACAAGAGAGAAATGAGTAAAACTAACTTCAGGTAAATAAGGTAAATGAAGCCAGCAATTTCAGCTTTATAAATACATTAAAGATTAACAATATCTGAAACTGGTCTTAACAGTGGCATACATGATGAATATGGTACATTATAATAATATTTTCCTATCATCATTGATCATTATTTCCCCTTTTTCACATCGTATCAGTAGAATATCGTATGTAACACAGAGGAATATGATCTTGTATACAGTCATCAACGGATTAATAGTTTTTAACTTAATATTTGGCTGTTATTATTCATATACATATTCAAAGCCATTACTTGCTAAAAACAAAACCAAATTTATTTCCTTTTACTTCTCAGTTGTCTTATAATTACAAAGAAAAGAGGGGAAAAGCATTCCCAATAATTTCAAGGAAATTGCACCTTTGCGAGCCAGAGGAAAACGGAAGAGGAGCAGTCACTCACCTTGCAGGGGCGGGCTGAAACAAGGGGGCGTTGGCTGGACCCCTGGCGAAGGTATATAAGCCGCGAATCCACGTCTCCGGATACTCATTCGTCTCTCAGTCGCTACTATGACCTTAACGAAGGTAAGGGCCTCTCTCTCTCTCTCTCTCTCTCTCTCTCTCTCTCTCTCTCTCTCTCTCTCTCTCTCTCTCTCTCTCTCTCCAGGGTGTTGAACTAATAGGAGTCATGTTGTAGCAACGCAATCCTTTTGCGGTTGAGTCTCCCTCGCTCTCACTCGAAACGAGTCATCAAGAAAGACCATGGTACTTAAGTGGCTAACTCTCTCTCTCTCTCTCTCTCTCTCTTCTCTCTCTCTCTCTATCTATCTATCTCTCTCTCTCTCTCCCCTTCTTCGCTCCCCGGTTTGTTTAACAACGCGAGCCATCAACTTCTACTAGGAAAATGAACCGCTTGCAGCGGAGTTTCGGGAACGCTGTCAAAAAGTGTCTGTGTACGACTTTCATACATCAAATTTTGAAATTAATGTGATTCCGTATATTTCTCTAAATGTGCTTCCATTAAAATTTCGAAATAATATCGTTTGTGAGAGGGAAAGGAAGTGTAATAGCAAAAGCCCAAACGTCTCTAGAATTCAGTCTTTAATGCTACGACTGTTTTGATATCAGAAATGATTCTTTCAATGACAGTTCTATTTCCAGTGCATATTGGCGTGAGAGGATCTTTTCTCCAAGTGCTTTCAATTAGTTTAATGTTCCAGTACGAATACACACATAAAATGTTAACAAAAACTCTCAGAACAAGAGATGCAAATGGAGAGATATATGCTAAAGCGGTAAACAATCTTGGGTCGATAAATAGAGCAATTTAAAGATTTGTTGAATGTGAAGAATAGAAGAGAGGCAAACGCTAAACGACACATGATCAGAAAGATTTCTTAGGCAACTGAAGGATCAAAAGGCACAAAGGGCTCATTAGATTACAAGCGAGATGCTGCGGTACTGTGATGATAGTGGGATTAAGTCGCTAACCAAGGTGTGTAAGGTATGGCAGGATGAAACAGTATTCCGGAAGAACAGGTGAGAGGAATAATTATATTGCTCCATTGCATAAAGGTAAACGAGAAACAGAGGACTAAAGACTTACTGTATGGCCGTAATGTTACTAAGTATACCAAGGAATGTCAATAATAGGATACTGAGAAAGCAAGACAGATTACAGAAGGACGGAAGGGGGAAGAACAGTGTTGGTTTAGGCAAGGAGTTGTTTGTGTGGATCAAGTTTTTGTTACGAAACAGATTTAACGTGGAGGGTGCTGAGAATATTTTGTTGAATTCAATTAAAGGTTTTCTGGTGGAGGCTGAGTAAAATTCAGGATAAGTAGATGGAGACGTATGTTGCTTATGTAAAAGTGATTATAAGACGTGGCTGTGATATGAAAATGGTTATAAGACATGGGTGTGGTATGAATGAGGCAGGATGTACGCAAAAGATTGGGAAGAGGCTTCAGGTCTCCATGAAAGTCAAAGTGGGAACAAATGACGGCACATGATCCAACTCTACTTTATGGAAGTGAAGTGTGGTTGTTCAATGTGAATTAAAGAAAATGTGCTTCAGCTCTTGAACTAACTGTTTCAATAGTATATGTGATGTACGAAAGAAAGAAACGGTAAGATATGTGGAGACGCATAGAAGTAGTAAAAAAAGTTATTTTAGGCGCAAAGATTGATCAGAGCGTTTTGAGATGGTTTGGTCGAGTGGAAACGATCGAAGGTAATAATAATCTGATGAAGAGCATCTAATTTAGGAGGAAGGGGGAGATGACCGGACAGGTGTAAAAGAGGTGTAAAAGAGGCATCGCAAAGGAAAGGAGAGTCCATGAAAGATAAAGCTGAATGGCGCAGGATTTGTGGGAGAGCATGCTGCATTGATGATGATACCTCTGTGTACTGGCATGAAGCAGCTTATGTTATGGAACGTCTCTGCATATTGGGTGTTCATCCTCAAATCGGAATGAAAAGTACGAATGTGGCATTTACTGTTCTGTTTTTTTTTTTTTTTTTTTTTTTTTTTTTTTTTTTTTTTTTTTTTTAAGTGACCCATATTATTAAAGGAAACTACTTTATGTTGAATCCAAACGCGCACACACACACACACACACACACACACACTCACACACATATTCCAAGACCATTTTCTCTTAGAGTGGTATTGTGAGATAAGAATGTCAGGTACTTAATCCATTGCTTAGAACATCGCAGCAAATCAAGACGCCAGGGCAGCAAAAGTCTTTGTGGCGTCCATGTGAAAATGAAAGTGACCCAGTCTGTTGTTCAGTGTTCTTCAGACTTCTCTGATGAGCATTAGAAGCTGGTCCCTCTGTAGGGCCAGGCACCTTATAGCCTCCCTTCAGCATCTCCAACCCTTCGAGAAATCACAGAAAGTAGGAGCTGGATTGTGCGTCTTTTTTCTATATTATTAGAGTAATTCAGATTAGGAGTCTTTAGTCCCTGGTCCACTAGAGAGGCTCTGTAATGGACTTAGCTGGGAACCTGAGACTTGAGTTTGACTTTGGATCACCTTAACTGAAAGTTTTAGTACGAATTCTGTTTTATATTTATTTACTTGCAGTCCATAAATGTCACTTATGAAAAAGCAAAACACTCTGTAGTGAATTTTTTTTTTTTTTATCTAGAAACTATGTATATTCTAATAATATATTCGCCTTTCCAGTTGCCTCACGTTTCAGTCGACACCCTAAAGATTGCTTGCTTCCAGTATTTTTGGAATTTGGTTGTACACACTCCATTCTCTTTCTGTCGTTCATCGTTTTATTGTGCATCATTGGAATTTCATAAACAGAAGTGATTCGAATTAGTTTCTCTGTTGGGGCTCTGGAAGGAAGATCTCTATCTTATTGTCACTGGTTTGGAAATATTTATATCTTCTATTTTTCTTTTTATAGTTACAGAGATTTGTAAATTCATTTAAGATTTCACGTGATTTCATTTTGGTTAAGGTTATAAACCATTTACGAACAGACTCGCTTTCTTCATGTTTTTAATATGCTGAAACGACAAAGCTGCACTTTTCTCTCTTTATACGTTAGTCATCACATATTTTATTCTTTTCAGCTTTGCTCCTAATTCTGGAGTTTTCCTTTTTCTCCGTTTTGTCCTCGCCTTATTCATCAAATAAATGTGAGTCATATTTAATTTTGATTTCTTTATCAATGATCTGAAAGCATTCATTGTATTTCGAACTACCAAAGACGAATTGTATAAATTCATTCGCATCAACATTATTTATTTTATTCTATGATTGGAGCACAAAGTAACTTAATTAATATCAAAGAAGTCATATAAACGGCTCTATCTTCTTCTTGTTCGAAAGATCATTACTTTGGTAGCATGAAAGATCTTTACGTACGTGTTCCACCCCTTAACTAATACTGTCACATCTGACTAGGTTTAACATATGACCAGATCTTAACTCTAATTTACCAGTGAGGTTTGTCGAACTATGACAGTTCTCTTTACTCTGTCATCGATCCACAAGTTAAGAGTCTCTCCATATAAGAGTTAGTCCCGTTCAACCATAAAACGTATTGAGAGCAAGGCCAACTCTTGTCTTCTTGGTTTCTGCAAGACGTCTTCATGTGTTTTTATCCAAATGTTTCGAATTTGTATCGGCTCATTTACTTTATATTATCTGGCTGTTTGGAATAGTAACTCTTATAGGTGTCTGTTAGCAGTGTAATATCGACCGAACTATTTATCATATGCTTTTGCATTTCAACAGTGTTGCTCCCAGTGACTGAAAGTTCAAAGTACAGCGTGTACGTTTATTTGTTTTTAGTGGTTAGTATCTTTCGTTTGCATGCCTCCTTCTTCTTCTTTGTACTTCTAAGGTTCTCTTGCCCTACAGTTTATGGACTTTAGCAAAGTATATACAATTTATTCTCAATTGCATAGCAGTCTTTAGACCCGTGTTCAACCAGTGTTCTTCCCCACACCTCGAACTTACAAGTCCTCCGGTGCGTGCGTCTCTAGCTTTTGAAACGTTACGTGATATCCATCATAGATATTACTACACTTGTAGTTAAGACGCCTTTTCTTTTTCCACAATTTCTGGCCTGCGTCTTCCGCTTCCCCTGCTCTTACTTCCTGCATAGCTCCGTCAATTAAGAGCTTTTAAAGACGCGAAAACAGCATACAGTTTTCTTAGACGCTTTTTATGGCGTTGCGGACACACTCCCGCCTGCTTTCATAATAAAAACCTTAAATTCTTTACCTAAGCCCTGGGGGGCTTTACGACAATACAACCCCATCATCACCCCTACACCTCTCTCTCTCTCTCTCTCTCTCTCTCTCTCTCTCTCTCTCTCTCTCTCCAAGAGTTTACGCAGCTATATATATATATGCATATATAAATATTGCATATATAATATATATTCTATATATACATATATATATGTATTATATATATACATATATATATATATATATATATATATATATAATATATATATATATATATATATATATATATATATATATATATATGTATATATATAGTATATATAGTATATATATATTATATATACTATATATATGTGATATATATCTATTATATATGTATAGCATATATATATATAGATATATATATATAATTATTATAAGCAGAATGCATAATTTAGATTGAGAGCAAACTTGTTTATCGTATGAAAGCCAGCTCTCCTCTATGGAAATAAAAAGTGGATTTAGATCGATAAATAGAAAAAAAGTAGAAAGAAACAGAAGAGATGCATTGTTGTGTGTAGTAGATGAGGCATGAGAAGAATCCAAAAGGCTGAATTCACCTAATGTGTGCAGTATGTGAAGCGACTAATGTTGTAGAACTTTTCATATTGGGTTCATCCGCGATTGAACTGTTAAAGTAAGAATGTAGTAGCAATAGTTATCTTGTCCTTATCAGGAGGTTACTCTTGTTAAGGAAAACAGCTTGTTATTAAGCAAAAAAAATGTACATGCACAATAAGACACATCCACACACACACACACACACACACACGCACGCACACACACACACACACAACTAACGCCTGTGCAATTATTTTCCTATCTAAGCATGAATTGTACTAAATTTTCATCTTGAGTGAACGATACAAAACTGGATTACCTCCCTCTCTCTATTTGCGTAGAGAGAGAGAGAGAGAGAGAGAGAGAGAGAGAGAATCCAACTGTGATTTTTTACTCAAAGTTACAACGAGTTGATGTGATACAAAGAGAGAGAGAGAGAAAGAGAGAGTACAATTATGTATTTTTCACTCAACGTAACTGCGAGTTGCTCTTCAAAAATGTTATAAACAGAAAGAGAGAGAGAGAGAGAGAGAGAGAGAGAGAGAGAGAGAGAGAGAGAGTAATCCAATTACTCATTTTTTGCCCAATGCAACAGCGAGCTGCACTTCAAAAAATTTCATACTTCAAGATCATGCTTTAATTCGAATATAATTGTCCATGCATTCATTGTTAACACGAAATTTTGTGTTTTCGTTTCAATGACTTGTCAGCCTGGAAAAACGCTAATTGAGAGAGAGAGAGAGAGAGAGAGAGAGAGAGAGAGAGAGAGAGAGAGAGAGAGAGAGAGATGGCAGAATAATTGCAAGTTCTGGTGTTTTGACACTAGTAATCGCATGTTGCTGTTTCCATGGCTCATTACCCTGCGCAAACACAATTAAGGAAAACGTGCATGAAGGAAATTCATGATAATATCGCGGGTGAAAACTTTGATGCCTTACCATTAAATTCGTGTTGGCATGTGGCATGACACCGATTATCTCATGAATAATGAAATTGCCTGAATTTAAAGGTTGAGGGAATAAAAAAGTAATTGTACCAAGAAGTGATGCTGATGTAATTTGTCAGTAGAAAATATTAAGCAAAACTTGACAAAGATATGAATTTAGACTTGATGAAAATGATTTTGATCAAGGCTTGGTTAACCAAAAGGTTCTGGTCTTCACCCCAGAACTTAGTTGTTGAGAACTGAACTAGAACATATTCAGAAGAGGTTTCAAGTAAATGGATTGATAGTACCTTGTCTTTTAGGGTGTTATTATATATATCCCCTCACGGGTAGACAACAACGGCTGTAATCAGAGACTTTTTTTTTTTTTATTTTTTTTTCTGGCGTAATTGCGGAATAGAAATACGATAGTACAATATCCAGATTATGCAACCCTAGGTCAGATATTTGTTCCTCTTATTGTGAAAAGACTTGGCTATTGATCTCAGGAGAGTTTTAGAAAAAAAAAATGGTGTAGTCTGTGGGGCACCAAATAACCAAGGCATTGATTATCTAGCTGTGTACCATATTCATGCTCTGTGGTTATCATCTGCATAGATAACTCCGTACTTAACGGTCCTGAATACTTGACAATATTAGGTGCTACATTCGATTCGACGCTTTCACTTCCAAAGCGGTTGGAAACACCATTTTGAATTGTGTTCCGTTTATCTACCCAGTTTGTGACCCACCACACCTAACTATCTGCCAGTACATCATTCATTCTTGGGTCAACAGATTTGCAGGGAAACGTGACAAGTCGTCCAGCTAATCTTCACCTCCACCCCATCTGCCCCGGACCCATTTGTCTCTAATAGATCAAGTGCTTTGTGTACCGACAAAATTTGAACTCTGCTAATTTTTTATCGTAGATTGGTTTGTGTCAGGTTCTATAGAGTTGGAGGCACTCTAAACCTGAATAGTTGAACGTTATCGAAGTATTTTCAACAAAAGAAAACTTGACCTCAAAATTACGAATTTATGTCAGCCGAAATATGTAGTTTATTACTACTTATGTCAGCTGCTGCGTAATGAAGCCCTCTAGCCTCAGTAGTTTTTTTATTTTTTAATCATGTTTCTGGCAATGATGTAAGATAGGCCACCACCTGGCCGTGGTTAACGTTTCATGGCCCACGGCTCATACAGCATTATACCGAGACCACCGAAAGATAGCTTTATTATCGGTAGCGGCTGTACCGAAAACTCGATTGCGCCGAAGAAAATTCGGCGCATTATTTTACTTGTTTTGAAATGAAATGGACATATCTCTCGTTCTTTAGTCAGCCGATCTTTGGATGTTTTTCGATAAAACATAAAACTTTCTCTCTGTCAAACAGACAGATGAGTAGTATACCATATTGTGCCTTTTTTGCAGAGTAATGGAACCTTTGTTAACGAAGGATGTCAGTAGTCAGTCAGTCACAACAAAATGACACTTCAGTCATGTACATAACTCCGCGAGAGATGAAGCATTTCACTCCAAATGCCTTGTATAATAGCATGCTAATTCCATGGAATATACTATGACGACGGAAGACTTCCGTCACTTACCAAAGAAAATAACACCAAGTATTCTTCAAATTTCTCCCCCACACCCCCTCCCCCCTCCCCCCTCCCCCCTCCCCCGAAGTGTTTCCGTCATCATCCTGAACCCCGAATTATTATCAGTTATTGGCAGTGACTCTCAAAATGTAACGAAAAAAATTAATAAGGCGAATTCGACTCTCCCCAATTATATCGATCAAGGTCGGACGAAAAAGGCGCGGCATTCAAATGAGACCGACCTGACCTCTGGCAGCGAGAGTTCACACCCATAGAATGAAATGTCATTATGAGGAAACTCGGTGGCAGCAACAGCAGCAGCCTCTGCCTTCATTCCAGGTGGATGAAAATTAACTTGTGAAACCTTATTTCCTCCCGAGAGCGATTATAACGTCAAAACTTCCTGTTTTGGCGGACAGAGTGGATGATGGTCTTATTAACTCGTGCGCATGCGCGCCCTGTGCAATCCGAATTGAAGAATAGAACACGGATCCAAGATGTCAGCTGTTTTTAGCAGCGAGACATGGAGTCTGCTTTATGGGGAGATGACGGCGAATGAAAGTGAATAAGGATACATATACAAGAAGATGGGAATCAGAGAAATTCAAGATGAATTAAAGGTTCTATATGTAGACGGTGGTTATAAGGGAAGAGTCCTTAAAGGACGATCGCAGATAGGAAGGATCAATAGGAAAGGCTCCAGGAGCCAGGCCCTATACTGGCACAGTGCCAACTTAAGCTAACAACAAAGACAAAATCACGACCGAGATCATAGCCAAGCAAATAATGACCAATAAAATAACCGAGAATATATAAAATAAATGAGATATAACATTCATTACGAAGTAGCCAGGCCTCTGGTTTACCGTGGATTGGAAAATGCAGTAAATTTGAATGCAGAAACTTTATCTTGTACATCAAAATATTTATAAGAAAAGAGTGCGAAATTGTAGGGAGACTTATACTCTCTTAAAAAGTGGATATCATATTGCCAAATAAAAGGTTACATTCACAGCTATAACCTTGAAACCGCTGATGTTGAAAACAAAACCAAAAAATAAATTCATTAATGGCGCATTTCTGACGTTAATTTCTCATATGACGTAAGAAGTTGGTATGGTTACGTCACACAGAAGCTGATTACCTCGTCTCCCGATGACTACTTGGATAATTATAGGTTTTATTTTCCACGATCATCGTAGACCTGTACGAGAGAGAGAGAGAGAGAGAGAGAGAGAGAGAGAGAGAGAGAGAGAAGAGCCTTTTAAATAACGTGGTATTTTGTTAAGTGGTAAATTTGTGCTGTTCAAATGTCAAAATGTTTTCTTGTACAAGGGCCTTTCTCTCCCTCTTTAGCTGTACTTTGCCATAAATGCAGTCTGTGAAATATATGTTTTTGGATGAGAGTTGTCATTTAGAATGCGTCTTTTTTTTTTCAGAGATGAGCCGTGGTTTTCCTTGTTCTGCATTTATTTTTCCTAATGATAATGATGATACTGTTGCTTACACTCTTGTCTCTGTACTCGACTGTTCAGAAAATTAGATAAAGGTAGAAGTTCCGTAGCCTGAGAGAAAAAAAATGGAAGTTATTTGGTAGCATCACTTTCCCTTGATCTTTAAATGGAAAAACATAAAGTCCGCAGTAGTACATTATGTAATAGTGCTAAATACAGGTAGCTTTCGCCAACTTGATCAGCTTGCTTCTTCCACTGATCAAGTTGGCGAAAGCTACCTGTATTTAGTAATAAAATATATAGATGCTAGGGTGGACGTTGTGTTTTTCCAATGGAATTTATGTCAATGGTTTTGATTTTGAAACTGAATGAAAGAAAGCATTTAGACTCAGAGAGTTTAGATGTCGAAAGGCAGTTCGGTTCGTATTTTTCAAACTAGTTGGTCTCATAAGAAACAGTTTACAGATTAGGCATCACACTAAATATCTTTCCTATAATAAAACCAAGGACTGAAATTAAATCATTATTGACTGACCTTTGATTTTATGAAGACATAAAATACATCTATAAATCACCTGAAAACTCGAGAAACAAAGATGAAGATCACCTCTGGAAAGCAACGAAAAAACGCGAACGAACAAAAGTGCTGGTCATGATGTTCCTCCAAACAAGTTTCAAAATCAGGATTTTTATTTTCTGTGCTTGATTTTTTTTTACCTATAACACATGTTAATCAAAAAGTGCACGTAATTTAGATACTAGTGTAATTTATATCTAAATAATCTTATGTTTAAGCATGTGTAGGAAATTATTGTATGCAGAAATGAGATGTAAACAAAGACTCGTTGACCAATTTTAACCTAGAATTGTTTCCTTTCGAAATGAAATTTTAGCTTCTCTTTCTTTTATCGACAGTATTCCGTAGTCTTTTTACGAAAACAGTTGAACAACCAGACCGTTCTTTTAGTTTTTGTTTATCTCTTGCCATGGTAGGTCGACCCCAAGTGCTCCTCAAATATTTTTTAACTTTGTATTTTACTAATTTATTTATTTAATTTTTTGTTTTAACTTTCTATCTGAACTTTTAATTAACGTAAGTGCTTTTAATTTCTCGTATTGTTTTGTCAATTGTTAGTGTATTTTTATCTATGTGTGAAGTTTGGGTTTTCATTTTAACTAGTTTGTAAATCATTTTTAGACAATTTTCAAATTAACTTAATTTATATTGGTCATTATTAATTGTACAGACCCTGAGACTGCATTCTGCTGGATGCAAAACGCGTCGGTTGGAATAAATCGTGATACTTCGCCATGTTTGTTCCTGCTCCTGCTCCCTGTGCATTATATAAGTGTATATATACATGTGTATGTTTATATACATGTATATACTATTAAATTCACTAGCAATTTACCAATCCTTACTAAAAGCATATTCATCCGCTGCTTCATATAAGTGACTCGGTGGTATTTTTTAACTATTATGTATGATAAATTCGTAAAGTAACTAAGACTACGGGCATAACCAGGCCCGTTTCAAGGCCCTTCTCACCGCCACCCCCTTCGGAGGCGGGGGGGAGGTAGGATGAAAGCCCATTATAAACCATCTTGGGGTCCTCACTATAACCCTGCCAAGTTTCATGCCCCTCGGGCCAGCCGTTTGGCCGTGATTGAATGACAGACGGACGGACAGACATAACGCCCATTATAGTATTATAGTATAGTAAGATATAAATATATATACGTCTGTGTGTGTGTGTATTTTCAACAGCCACAATGACCTTTTGAGCTCTCGACTTACTGGCGCCGAGCATCTTGCTTTTTCCCCGACTGTAATAATGCATTCTGACTTCAACTGTACTCCCGGGATCTTTATGCTGCAGTTACATTGTTGCTAAGTATCGCCTTTATTTCAAGTCGCGCCGACGAAAGGAAACATACTAGGCCTCATCCTTGTTAACCTTAAAACCAGAACGCTAATCACAGGTGGCAGGAATAAGCGACAGAGTCGTTTAGCCACAATTGCCTGTAAAAGTAGATGTCTGCCGAGACCTTCGGAGTTCGGGTGCAATTACAGATCACTTTCGCATATAATAAGCGAAGAAAAAAAAAATTCAAAGAACGAGCCTTCGAAACAGAAATCGCGCTTTTATCGGTAAACCTTTTAGGAGCTGCGTTCAGAATCTATCGTCATTCATGATCTACCTTCGAGTTCCGTTTCTGTTTCCATTTTGTACTACAATCTGATATAGATAACTTCATGATAGTCCTCACTAGTTTTTCAAATGGTTTGTCATTTCATATTTATCATTGAAAAAAATATATATGTTTGTGTATGTGTGTGTATATATAGTATATATATACATGCATATGTACATAATAGTTTTATATATATACAAAGTTATATAACTATATATATATATATATATATATATATATATATATATGTGTGTGTGTGTGTGTGTGTGTGTGTGTGTGTGTGTGTGTGTGTGTGTGTATGTCATACACCGTTCGTCGTCTGGTCAGTGAATTCAAGTAGCATTGGGTCAGGTCCTTACTTGGATGGGTGCCCTTCAGGATATGTCAAATAACATTGATACATAAGCTCGCAAATGACCGTGAGGTAAAGTGTGGCGTTAGCGACCTCACCACAGTAATATTTGCCGAAAAATCGGAGGTGCTTTATATATTGATCCAAAAAGTGCTCCTGCTTTACATTGCTAAAAATGCAAGAGAAGGAAAAATTGTGTATTTTAAAAGTTTTTTTTTTTTTTTTTTTTTTTTTTTTTTAATTTTTTTTTTTTTTTTTTTTTTTTTTTAACTTCCAGTCTCTAAATTGTAGTTCGTGCCGTCAGCTAAATTCTCTTAGTTTCTTCAAGCTTTCTCCCAGACACTTCTTTTCGAGAAGTGTGAGCCATCCTCCAAATACAAGAGTGAGAGAGAGAGAGAGAGAGAGAGAGAGGAAAGCTAATCGGCGCTTCACCAAAACCAGGAGAGCAATTTCTCAAGTGACTCGATATTAACGACCCGAAGTATTTAATATCGCCTTAACGATCAACGCTAACCACTACACCTTATAATCAACCATTCTCCTCTGAATACGTCCTTGGGAGCGCTGTTACTTATTTATCTTGATGACTGATACTCCAACAGCCACCGCCTAATTGTCGTCAGCGATTTCTAGTGGGCCGAATCAAGCAATTTGGACCGTTAAGAGATTCCAAATACCTCAGTCCAGGAGATACGGATTTAATCCACGAACTTACAGCCGTTGACGAGCAACGATTATGACGTAATGGCTGGAGGTCCTTTTATCACGTTGATGGCGAAGCGCCAACGATGGGGTCGATGTTAATTTTTTTTTCCCTTTCTTCCTGTCTTGTTCTTTCGTTGACAAGTTATAAGTTCTTTTATAGTAACTTTGTGTGTGTATGTATATATATATATATATATATATATATATATATATATATATATTATATATATATATATATATATATATATATATATATATATATATATATATATATATTCATATATTATTAATATATAATATTATATATGAATAATATATAATATTATTTATATATAGATAAATACATATTATAATAGATTCTTATTTATAGGAAAATATACTATATATACTATATATATATATATATATATATATATATATACTTATATATACTTCTATATATATGGACAGAGCAGCAGGGCTGAATAACCTAAGAGTAGAAATAGTTAGTGCTTAATTGAGAAAACTTTTAAGATTGACTTTGAAAGACCGAGGAGAACAACGAAGAAGAATTTAGCTTAACAGCTCGATTGGTTTACAAGGGAGGTATGCTGTATTGGGTATGACATGACAATGATATGTAAAAATCATGTCAACATTCAATTCCAAACTGTTTTCAGATTAACTTAACACAGCAACATATAACTGATATAATTTTATTTTCTCGTATTTATTTTCAGATCCTCTTCTTACTTACTTCGTGCCTGGTGGGTGTAGGCGGTGGGGAAAGCAGTCAGCTCCCACTACCCACCACCATCGTATCACCACACCACACATCCTCCACACCATTCCACATCATATACTGATCAAAAGCCAACATACAGGCATCATACGCCTACATATACCCCTTCCTATACACCAGCCCCTTATTATAAGCCAAAAACAACGTACGCACCTCACTACACGACTCCGAAGCCAAGTTATGATTACGAAACTCCGATTTATAAGCCTAAGCCAACCTACAAACCGGAGCCTACGTACACGCCTGTGTACACGCCTGCGCCTGTCTATACACCCACTCCCGCCTATGAAGAGCCTGTATACACACCCACGCCTTCCTATGAAGAGTCCGTCTACACGACAGAACCTTATAAACCCGTATATACACCGAAACCAACTTACGAACCCGTTTACAAGCCCAAGCCTACATACGAGCCAGCTTACAAACCAGAACCAGTCTACAAGCCAAAGCCCGTGTACAAAGCAAAGCCCGTCTACAAACCAAAGGCAAAAGTCTACAAGGCTGAACCTGAGTACTATGATCATGTAAGTAGTCGGTATCTCTTTCATGCAATGAATCTCCGTCATAGCTAATAACAAATTCATTCTTTTCAGGATTACCTCAGTTTTCCTTTTTTTTTTATCCAGTTCCAGGTCATTGCCCAGCTTCATCCGTGATTCCAGACTCTGTCCTGTTATTCTGCTTAGAAGTCTTTCTTTTACTTTTTGGCAGCTTTTGTGTTAGATGACTGTTGTTAGTTGCAATGGCATCGTCACGAGGCTATGCTCTGAAGACCGTGGATCTAGCAAGAAAATTCACCGTTGATAACTTCAGACAAGCACTTGTAATGTTCACTAATATAAAGTAGGCATAAGCCCAGTCGTTTATGCAGGTCAATACGAGAGAAAACATATGGCACCTCTCATTAGGATTACTCAGTCACCATGCATGTTTTTAAAATCTCTCCCTATATTTCAGAGACAACTGTCTCTGTCTTTAATCATTACTTCCCTGAAGAGAGAGACAGCAAGTCTCTGAAACATAGTACTTATACTTTCTTTATTTTGGCGTTTTTATGGGCTCCTTTTACTAAATATATATATATATATATATATATATATATATATATATATATATATATATATGTATATATATATATATATGTGTGTGTGTGTGTGTGTGTGTGTGTGTGTGTGTGTGTTGTGTATGCATGTATGTATAGTGATACCTATATATATAATTATTATACACATACATGCATATATATATATATATATATATATATATCTATATATATATATATAGATATATATATATATATTATATATATGTGTGTGTATAAACAGTATCTTCCCGCATATAAAAGCGAACAAACCAAAATACCTTGGCAAAAGGCCCGTTACCTATTTAATCACGGATAATTCTTTTAATTACTTGCTTCATGGTAATGAGGACTTGTCCATTACCGCTTTAACGATGACGACAGGTGAAAGCGAACATCTGTGTCAATCTCAGGTAACGAAGGTTTCATTTTCCCGCTCGAATATGAACTCTGCTCAACAGAGTTGATGAGCCTTTTGCGGAATTCATTAGTTTTTACCCGCCTTAATTTTCCACAGAGTGAATAAGCTTTTATGAAAGGCAGGTGGGCGTTCAGAGAAGTGAATATAATATTCACCTTTATCCTCACATACAGGTTCCAGCATTTTTGCTGGACCATTGATTCTGTATTGATCTGCTAAGGCAAAAGAGCATTGTTGACGGATTTGTCACCGACTATTGTTGAAACGGACAAGTATCTATACGTAGCTGTCTGAACGTCATGCAGTTTATTCTTTCATTTTCGTCAGCGTTTGTCTTGCTGACATTCTCGTACTTCGTATTAGGAACTGACTGTCTGACAATAGTAAAGGTACCCTGTAAAATCGGTGACATGACGTTATGAAAGTTAACTCTTATGATGAAAAGGCATTTTTAACAGGTATAAAATTATTCAAATGCATTGTTGTGAATGCTCGACAAATAGTAGGATTTACCTTACTGGAAGGATGGATAAACATTTAAAATATACACATATATGTATATAAACATATATGTGTGTGTCTGTATATGTACATATAAACTGTGCATGCGTACTTGTTCTTTAATACGAAAACGCCAGCAACTTTTGGAAAATCTTTGACCGATAGGACAACACAAGCACACCTTTCGGTGGCTCTAATCAAACTGGCAAGGTACGAGATGTTTGAGGGAATTTCAGTCAAACTTAATGCAATGGTTGACCATCATTCACAAATGCGCAAGAGGGGATTTCGTCGGTTTGTCTGTCACGCTTATCTTGTCCTGGCAATTCTTCCTAAGCGGTTAAAAGGATTTCAGTCAAATCTAATACAAAGGAAATCATGACACATATTTGTGCATGAATGGAAATCGTCCGTCAGTCTGTCCGTCATTGAGTCTGTAACACCTACTTTGTCCTTTCAAAGTCCCATGAACGCATTCTTTCTAAATGATTAGAAACGCCATTTTCTAATGGTACTTTAGTACATTCACATCAACCATGCATTTCACGTCTAGGCCAGTCCCTTACGACGCTCCTGATTGGCTGTTGATAAGCAAGTCACAGGGCTGGAAACTCTCAGTCTCTCTCAAGATTTCACATGGGTACGAGCTACGTTCCACCTCTCCCGAGGTCTACGTCTTTCAAAAGTATCCCTCTCAGGAGAGGTGGAACATACATCCTACCTATGTGAACTCTCGGGAGATACTGAGAGTTTCCAGTCCTGTGACTGGCTTATCAACAGCCAGTCAGGAGTGTCGTAAGGGAGTGGCCTAGACGTCAAATGCACGGTTGATGTGAATCTACTATAGGCATTTTTCCTTTCAATCCTTTTAGCATAACTGACTGGAGTATTGTTGCCCTTATTTATGACCTCTGGGTCATCTCAGACGTCGCATTATAGTTAACTTGATCAGGGTGACTACGTAATAATAAATGTTATTTATCTAGTAAATGAATTCAATTCGATTCATTATTATGTATCCGGAATATTCAACTCTTCCTTCTAAAGTTTCCGTAAATCATGAATGAGAGCAATCTTCTTCTTTTTCAGCAAACAAAGTACGACTTCGGTTACGGCGTCGTCGACAACTACCACGGGACCAACTTCGGCCACTCGGAGAAACGCGAAGGTTATAGGACTGAAGGCGAATACTTCGTAGATCTGCCTGACGGTCGCCGGATGGTCGTCAGGTATTACTCCGACGAAACGGGATATCATCCTACTATAACTTACGAGGGAACTCCCGTCTACGATGCTCCCGAAGCCCGCCTACAAACCAAAGCCCACCTATGCACCCAAGCCACACTACAAGAGCGAACCCGTCTACAAGAGTGAACCTGTCTACAAAAGCGAACCAGTCTACAAAAGTGCACCCGTCTACAAGAGTGAACCCGTCTACAAAAGCAAGCCTGTCTACAAAAGCGAACCCGTCTACAAAAGTGCACCCGTCTACAAGAGCGAACCCGTCTACAAGAGTGAACCTGTCTACAAAAGCGAACCAGTCTACAAAAGTGCACCCATCTACAAGAGTGAACCCGTCTACAAGAGCAAGCCTGTATACAAAAGCGAACCAGTCTACAAAAAGTTGCAAGCCCCTGTGCTACCAAAGCGAACCAGTCTACAAAAGTGCACCCGTCTACAAGAGTGAACCCGTCTACAAGAGCAAGCCTGTCTACAAAAGCGAACCAGTTTACAAAAGTGCACCCGTTTACAAGAGTGAGCCCGTCTACAAAAGTGAACCAGTCTACAAGAGCGAACCCGTCTACAAGAGCGAACCCGTTTACAAGAACGAACCTATCTACAGAAGTGAACCTGTCTATGAACCCAAGCCAGTTTACAATTATGAACCAGAGTATGACCCTTACTACTGACCAATCCCTTTACGAATTCCCGTTACCTAGTCTGATAAAAATTTAAAAAAAAAGAAAAAAAAATAGCAGATGACTTTGATATGCCATCGTTTTCCTTCAGGAATCAAGATCAAGTTCCCTAATTTACTGTCTTTATAAATAATTCAAAACTAATCAAAAGTGCTAAAGATTGATTTAGTAGTCTCCTTTGATTTTATTGCCATAGTTTATACAATGTTTTCCTCAACATTTTAAAACAGAATTACCTTTTTCGTATATGGAAAGCTTGTTTCTTGAGGTCAGGTTATGATGGTGGCTTTTATACAAAGTTGTCAAGATATTTATTCTTATAACAGGATTTATTTTTATAGAAGCTTTATATTTAAAGATATTTATGCGACGTGCCCTCAGTTTTTTTCTCCCAGTACGACGGTTCCTTGACTGTTAGTAACTGCAAGATTTTCTATGTAAAGGCCATTGCTTACGTAGTCAGCTTATCTCAGTTCTGTCGCCAAAGCTCTTTCTTCCTCTTCTTCTTCTTCTTCTTTCTTCTTCTTCTTCCTTTTCAAAAATAGTTACAAGGATCTGAGCCAAACATTGTTTATGACGTGCTGCATGCGGGTGGAGCATTTTAGAGGCAACGATCTTATTCAGAGTTCTATGTCTTCATACTGTCTGATTCACTGTTGACATGGCTTCCTCAGAGGTGACCTGTGGTCGTTTTCGCAGTGTTCCCAGTAGATCTTCCTTTCCTTTTAGCATCGAATGTACGGAGTTCTCGGATCGTATGTGTTCATGTTTTTTTCTTTATCAAGCAGTCTTGTGTGTTTTATGTAAACGACATTTAAATCAAATAAATATTTTCGTACAAGTTCTGTGTTTTAAGACGATTGTACGATCAACCTATATCGATACACATTAACTCTGAAAACTGTGGAAGGAATCTTTAGCGATTAACTCTAATAATTAGAGGTAAAATAATGAAGTATTAACCATCTAGCTAAATAACTATTGTAAAGAAATATTGTATCGATTCATGTTTCTTGATGGGAGAGTTAAACTCATACAAATCTTGAGTGACACATTAGACCATATGCAATGAATGAAAAGCCAAAGGCACAGAGCAATATATCAGGGGCTAAAGGAAAGCAGCAGATACCTTTTACCACAGCCCACAGTATGCCGCCTAAGACGTAGTGTGAGCAGCAACTCCTTGCAGAGAGGAAAACTTAAAAGAGGAAAAAATATAACCGATTAGTATTGCTTCCTTTGTCCTTGTATTAGGTAGTACTCACTTTTGTCCTTTCTTTATATCATCATGAATTTATATCATTATGAATTTGTTCTGTTGTTGCTGGTTTAAGGCAATTTTCCTAAACTGTAACTCTGCAGTTCAATAGCAATGAAGATAGCACATAAGAAAATATCAACACTGACATTGTGAAACGGGCTAATTATTCTAAGTGAGGTACATCACACACAAAGAGTTATTCTATTCACTTTTATTATTCATCTTCAATATCACACCTGTTACGGAGATATACATTCCAGAAGAGGAGGTGCGCGTCAATCACAGTTCATGATTCCAGTATCACACATTTCAATTTACAAAATGAAATTGGAAATCATTGACAGTTAGAATGGTTTCAGTGAAGATGAGTCTTCGTCCCTCAGTGAAATTAAAACCTATAATTTTCGTGTGATTGCTGTCACTAGATGACGACAATCGTGACACTGAACAAAATTATATACATCATAAACCATTAAGTCAGTCTTAAGAGTCTAAATATAAAATAAAAATTATATCTCAGAGAAAAGAAATCAAACAAACGCAAAGATTAAAAAACAACAGTCTTCTAGGGCTATTCATTTGATGTAATGAATCTAATCATATGGAAAATTAGGTTAAAATGTTGACAAACGAAATGCGATAAAACATTAAGATATGAAATCAACAAAGTCTTTGGTTTTCAATTAAAGTTATGTATGATTCACAGAAAACAGAATATACATGTAACTCCAAAACTGCACTTACTAAACACTCATGCGCGCATGCACAGTTGTGTGCTTATATAAACATGTATGCATGATTGTTTCAACATTTATATCTTGATTTAACAAAGGGAGATATGGAGAGCGCGTGACATTAGATCTGAATTGATGTTTGATTATTTTAATCGCGTCATGAAAATCCTCTAAGCGTCAGTTGAGTGATTTTGTGCAATATTATTGTTCCAGCTGCAACTTTTCATTCACCACAATTATTCTGATAAGGTCGATGAAATGTCCTATCATATGGGTTTTGTCTTTAGGAACTGCGAACTTTAACCTGTAGTAGGAAATATAAAGTAAAGGATAGAATGACGAAACCCTAAGTTTATTTCAAAACAAACAGTTGACAATCGTTCATGACCGGAAACGTTGAGACCTGAGACTATTTGTCCTTCACTTTTAGAAAACTATATTAGTTGCTGTAGGCACATGCTCTTATTTTCTTATCTCGAGAGAAGAATTCAGAGGAAATCTGGGATGATCAGCCTTCGGAAAAGCTAAGGGGGAAGCCTGCGTGTAGAAGTGTACAAGATTTACAAACATTTGTTAACAAAGTGAAGCGAATGGCAAGTGATATTGCTCTTAAAATCAGCGCTGTGAAATCAAAGGTTGTGAGAACGGATAGTAAAACCATCTATGATGCTGTCCCATTTAAGTATCTAGTTAGAACTATTAGAAATGACAAATCTCTTGAAAACGAATTTGCAGATAGACTGAAGGGGATGCAAGCTAATGACATGCTCAGTAACATATAGTTATCAAACAGGCTTACATCACACACTAAGAAGTATGCTTTTTTTTGCGATGCCAGTTTTAGTCTATTGAACGGAATCTCGATACGATGATAAAATAAGATTACACGTTTCAGAGTTTTGGAAATATACCAGCGGAGAATGCTGGGTGTTAAATAGCAAGATCACCTTCTCAGCGAAACTATTAGAGAGATCACAGATGTTCATCATATAACTCAAAGACCATTGACAGATCAGTGGCGTTGGATAGGACACGTTCTTCGATTACAGCCTGAAAGGTTTGTCGAAGAGTGTGACTTTCTGGTGACATCTGGCAACCCTCCGTGGCTTTTCCGTCACAGGGCACGGCACTGAGGAATAAAATTCTTCACTTTGCCTTTTTATGTTTTATTATGAAAATAAAGTTATAAAATATATCCTGCTTATTTAAAGAAATGAATTTTATTGAAATTCTTTATTTTTCTTCGTCAAAAATACTTTATGTTAAGCTAGTGACATGTAGTTCTTTTACGTCACGGAAAATAATTCTACATCGGAAAATACGCATTCTAACCATTAAATCATAAGTTACGTAAAAAAATCAGAAGAACTGCTTATGGTAACGCTGCTAAAAGCCAATGTTGTGAAGAAGAAACGGCATCGCTGTGCAGGAGTTGGTCTGCCTGAGAGTGCAAGAGACAGTGATGGGTAGAGGAATCTGACGCTTAGGGAGTTATTTCGGCCAAAGTAAACATTAGAATCAATCAGATAAATAGACTTGCAATTAGCCATAAGAAAAGTAATATAGAACATAAATTAAATCACGCAAAACTATGAAACTTTCCTTTACAGTTACATATAGTTTAATTGCTATTAAGCTCATCATATTTCCCTCTTGGTTGATCATCATAAGGCACTTAGGAACAAGCATACTTAAATTTGGCAACTCTTGTGCATTTAGTCATAGGAAAAGCAACATAGAACATAAGTTAAATCATGCAAAACTATGATACTTCCTTTACAGTTATATATGGTTTAGTTGCTATGAAGCTTATATTTCCCTCTTGGTTGATCATCATAAGGCACTTAGGAACAAGCATACTTAAATTTGGCAACTCTTGTGCATTTAGTTATTTGACCTGAAATCAGTGTAAAAAAGGAATCAAATTTTCTTTAAAAAAACTACTTTAAATATAAATACATATAAATACTTCCTCATTTTCATAATCTACACAGCCAAGTTAAAATGATCACCAGAAAGGAGAATCACACAATTTCAGTCTCTACCAAAGGGCGCTTTGCGGTTGTTGCAGACAGCTTGTCATGCAACACACTCGCCCTGAAGCTCGCAGCTGCACCGACACACGACAGCACTATCATCAGAGGCACCATGGAGGACCAGCCAAACCAAGCTGCAGCAAACGATACCATCGGACCTTCGAGGACTGTCCCTAAAGACCCCATCCCATTGACCACTCCCGTGACTCCTAGAGCCACTCCCCCTTCTCTCTCCCCTATCTCAGCAGCAACGGATCCTGCTAAGAGAATGTCTGGGCCGCAGTTCAGAGCACCCGCTAAGACCAGGAAGAGGGTATGAAAGATTGGACCCCACGACGACGTAAGCATGAACAGGATCAGAGTAACTGCCGATCCCCCGATGCAAATGGCTGCTACCAGAAGAGCTTTTCCTTTCATGCACTTATCGACAACGATGCCAAGGAGAGCACTACCGCCAGCGCCGCCAATTTCAAAGGCCGTGGCAGCTAATCCCGCATTCACCTTTGAATATTCAAGAGACCTTAAGAAATACAAAGGTAGCCACAACATGAGAGCATAGCGCACTGCTTTGACACAAAACATAGACAAGGATACCTCTGGTACGAGGTTAATCCAGAATAGGGATAAAAAGGATGTTTTGCCTGACTGAGGCTTAGGGGCCTCCGGAGAGGTGCTTTCCACTTCTCTTCCTGGTACACTTATCCCTCGTGCTTCTGGTGGGTAGGCAACGAGATAACACAGAGCTCCTAAAATCGATACGATGATAGCTGGAGGGATGAATATCAGCTTCCATCCATACATGGACTGCACCCACACGGCTAACCCAGTACCTGCCAAGCCGCCAGCGAAACAGCAAGTACCAAACATCCCAAAAATCGAGTTTCTCGAATCGTCCGAGTACCACTTGGACAGGAGAGAACAAGCTGCTGGCCACAGCAGTGACTGCCCTGCTCCACTGACTAGAAGTAGTCCCAACATCAAAACGAACGAATCACAATAAGAAATAAAGGCAGACGCAACTGCTGTGATCAACAGACCGCCAGCCAGTGTATGACGGGGACCATAGCGGTCCCCAAGGTGACTGAACGTCAACGACACCAATGCATACGGTAACAAAAAGGAAGTATCCACCCATCCAAGGTCAGCTGAGGTCAAATTCATACTAGACTGAAGGTCGTCCTTGATGAGTGCCAGTGGTTTCCGAAGAAAATACGTTGCACCGTATGACAGCCATAGAACGACGAAGATCTCCGTCTGCCAAAATTTTAGTTTGTTTACTTCCATCTTCATTAAGAAAGAAGGCAGGCAGATATCTATTCAAGGGTAACACTTGCAATAAAGTAACCTAGTGGACTGCAGACAAATCTTGTGTAACTTCATGAAGGATGAGACTTCTAGCAGTAAACTTTTTTCCTCTTCATGTGTTTACCTGTAGAATACAAATGCAATTGTTAGTTAGCTTTAAAGGAGAAATTTTGACAGTTCTAAAAGTGCACATGCACCTAAATTTTCTAAAATCGATTTGTATATTCATTTACAGGCATATTTGTGTATATACTATTTATGTAAAATGTATCTTTGGCACCAAGGGCATTAAGCCTAAACATATTTGCTGAGAAGTTAGAGCATGGAAATAAATACTTACATTTATTAAGCTAACAAAAAATAATAAATTGTTAAAAAAAGTAACAGGTGCGCACAGTGAAAGGCAAAGCAAGTGCACGGCTTAAATAAAAATATGACTCATTCAAGTTCTGGCATTATTATAGTTTGTAAACATGTGTGCAAGAAAGTGACTCGTTGGCTGTGAACATGGAACTTCCGACAAGTGTGCGCTGTCTTTGCAGCTAACCTGAAACCATCTAGGGACAAAATATGAAACAGAACTGACGAAGGACAAAAAATAAGTAAGGAGTCTAAAGGAAAAGAGAACATCTGGCCATTTTAATTATTTCGTCTATTCCAAAGATGTCTTTGAGTAAATTCCATTGTTATTAATGTATCTAATATTCATTCCAATATGTGGTTTCCGAAAAGCGAAATATATCCTATGAAAGGATTTTTTTGAGCCAATTTTCCTTTACGGAAGTGAAGTGAGGAGGTTCAATGCGAATGAATGAAAAAGGGATCAAAAGATGTGGTTAAAAAAAAAAAAAATCTTGTCAGTCTTTTAAATCACGTAGGACAGAAATGAGGTTACGAAACGGTAGAAACAGAACGCAAAAAATAAAAAATAAAAATAAAAGTGTGATGGGGAAGGAGTACACCTACTCTCAAAAAAAAAAGGGAAAAAATTTCACGATAGAAATATTTCAATCAATTTTACTAATCTGGCTGAAACGTTTGACGTGTGACTTTAGCTTAGAATAACGAATACAATCTGTTAATTCCAATTTTCTCCTTCCACCCAAAATTTATCATTTTTTTATTCTAGTTCCGAAATACAATTGGGGGCAAATGAATTGATTGTACCAAATATGAGGGAGTGTATTTATAGGCATAGAGCATTACCATGAAAATCAAGATATTGTTCTCTAGTTTGAGACAGAGTTCGATGATGTCAATCGTAAGAAACACGTGAGTGTTTATTTGATTTGCTGAAGATATATAACAGATTTTTTTGAATTCATGAAAGCTTTTTTGGAGAAATTTTTACACATGCGTATGACGATTGCAATGAAAGAGTTAATATAGTTTATCAAAATGACTGACGGCATATGAGAGGACAGTTGCATGATCCTGGGCTATTTTAGAGCGCCTCAGTGGCGTGATCGGTATGGTCTTGGCCTGCCACCTCGGTGGCCGGGAGTTCGATTCTCGGACATTCCATTGAGGGGTGAGAGATGTGTATTTCTGGTGATAGAAGTTCACTCTCGACGTGGTTCGGAAGTCACGTAAGGCCGTTGGTCCTGTTGCTGAATAACCACTGGTTCCATGCAACGTAAAAACATCATACAAACTGGGCTATTTTAGAACATGCCTCTAACAATAGAGGACAGAATTTGATTAATTGTATTAATAAATCATAAATCAGCGTCATGGCCCCTAACCCTCCGGTAAGCAAATTCCAGAAATATATGCTAATATTGCACCAGCAGCGGATTTGTTGCCATGCCCATAGGTTAGGTTAGGTTAAGTTATGTTGGTTAGGTTGAGTTGGGTTAGGTTAGATTAGACTACTACGTAATGAGATTGTTTTCTAGAAAATTCCATAGTTAGTTTTTGAGATACGGCGTCCTGTTTCTCTCTCTCTCTCTCTCTCTCTCTCTCTCTCTCTCTCTCTCTCTCTCTCACAAAATGAATAATTATGATGAAGGAAGATCAAATATTATGGAAAAGTTGGATTTTTTAATGTCAGAATTTCTGGAAATGAAAAAAAGAACAACATACCAGAACAGGAAAGAGACATGGGAAAATCCTTATTACTACCAATATTAAATGAAGGAGAAAACACGCAAACCATCATAGTGATGAATGCGCAGGGTTTAGTTACGAGTAACTCAAAAAGAAAAATAGAGTACTTAGAAGAACTAACCCAAAATGAAAAGAAAATAGATATAATGAATATAAGTGAAACCTGGTATTCCCAAGAGACTGGGAATGATGATCAAATAAAAGGGTTCCAAACTTATAGATCAGATAGAAAAAATAAAAGATCAAGGAAAACGCAATATATGGGAAAGACAAAAAACAAGGAAAAATATATGAGAAATATAGTAAACTCAGAATGTGAACTAATAGCGGTAGAATTTGAATCTGAAAATTGATGAACATAGTAATATATAGACCTCCTAATACTAAAGAGTTTGACTTAATAATTGAAAATTGGATGATATATGTAGAAATCACAAGGACTGGACTATTCTCCTATCTGGTGACTTCAACTTTCCTTTCGTAGAATGGAAAGAACGAATAGGAGACTGTGGTTGTACTTATACATATAAAAAAGAGAGTAATAGTAGTGCAGAAGATAAGAGGCAATTTGAAAAGCTATTAGATATGCTACTAGAATACAACATTCAACAAATAAATCACCTGCCAACAAGAAAGGAAAATACTTTAGACCTAGTATTTGTGAACGAGATGAATTATGTTAAAGAAATAATAGTTTATAATGCGAGTATTTCAGATCATAATGTCATAGAATTAACAGTTCATTCCAAAGCAAGTGAAAATAGAGATAAGCAAGAAATGAAAAAGTGGGAAGGATATGGAAAATACAAATTCTACAGTAAAAATATAAAATGGTCAGAAATTAATGAAGAATTAAACAAAGATTGGGATAACATTTTCGTAAGTGATGACATAAGGGTAAATACGGAGAAAATAGTGGATAAATATATACCGAAGAAGAAAAGTAAACATCATTCATGCATACCAAGAGACAGAAGGATCTTGTTCCAGAAAATCAGAAAGTGGAAAAAAGGTCTTGCAAAAGAAAAAAATGCATGGAAAGTTATAGAACTAAAAAGTAAGATAGAAAATGCAGAACAAAAGATTATACAATCAAAAGAAAATGAAAAACGGGACTTGGAAGAAAAAACCCTATTAAATATCAGCAAAACCCCAAACTATACTCAGATGCGAAGAAGATGAATAAAAGAAGAATAGAAATAGGCCCTCTGAGAATTGAAGGGAGATTAACGAATGAAAAAAAAGGAAATTTGCAACATACTGGCAGAACGATATAAGAGAGAATTCACCCCTAGAATAGATAATGAAGATAATGATATAGAAGTAAGGGACGAAAATAGTGAATATTTAGCTGACATAGAAATTAATGAAGCTGATATTGTGCAGGCAATTAATGAAATTAAAAATGGAGCTGCTGCAGGGCCGGATGGAGTCCCTGCTATTTTGTTAAAGAAAGTAGTTCATTCTATCGCAAAGCCACTTGCAATATTATTAAGACAAAGTGTAGATACAGGCAAGATTTATGATGAGCACAAATTAGCATATATCACCCCTACTTTCAAAAGTGGATCAAGACTAGAGGCAAGTAATTATAGGCCTGTGAGTCTAACATCACATATTATGAAAGTGTATGAAAGGGTAATGAAGAAAAATATTATGAAACATTTAATAAAAAATAATTTGTTTAATATAGGACAACCACGGTTTTCGTACCCGGAAAAAGTACACAAACCCAACTGTTAGTCCACCGTGAGAACATATTCAAAAATATGAAAAGCGGAAATGAAACAAATGTGGTTTATCTAGACTTTGCAAAAGCTTTTGACAAAGTAGACCATAATATATTAGCAAAGAAAATTAGAAAACACAATATCGTAGATAAAGTAGGAAGATGGTTAAAAGAATTTTTACACAACAGAAAACAGATAGTTATTGCAAACGATGAGAAATCGGATGAAACCAAGGTAATTTCCGGTGTGCCACAAGGTACGGTGCTAGCTGCAATATTGTTTGTTATTATGATTGAAGACATAGACAGTAATGTTAAGGATTCGGTAGTGAGTAGTTTCGCTGATGACACAAGAATAAGTAGAGAAATTACTTGTGATGAAGATAGGAACGCTCTACAAAGAGACCTTAACAAAGTCTATGATTGGGCAGAGGTAAATAGGATGGTATTTAACTCTGATAAATTTGAATCAATAAATTATGGAGACAGAGAAGGAAAGCTATATGCATATAGGGGACCTAATAATGAGACAATCACAAATAAGGAAGCAGTTAAAGACCTTGGTGTGATGATGAATAGGAACATGTTATGCAATGATCAAATAGCCATTCTGTTGGCAAAATGTAAAGCAAAAATGGGAATGTTGTTACGGCACTTCAAAACAAGAAAAGCTGAACACATGATTATGCTTTATAAAACATATGTTCGTAGTCCACTTGAATATTGCAATATGATATGGTACCCACACTATCAAAAGGATATTGCACAAATAGAGAGTGTACAAAGGTCCTTTACAGCTAGAATAGAAGAAGTTAAGGACCTAGACTACTGGGAAAGACTACAATCCTTAAAATTATATAGTCTAGAAAGGAGAAGAGAACGCTACATGATAATTCAGGCATGGAAACAGATAGAAGGAATAACAGAAAATATCATGGAACTAAAAATATCAGAAAGAGCAAGCAGAGGTAGATTAATAGTGCCCAAAACTATACCAGGAAAAATAAGGAAAGCACACAGAACATTAATCCACTACGCACCAGCATCGATAATGCAGCGTCTATTCAATGCGTTGCCAGCTCATCTGAGGAATATATCAGGAGTGAGCGTAGATGTGTTTAAGAATAAGCTCGACAAATATCTAAACTGCATCCCAGACCATCCAAGATTGGAAGATGCAAAATATACCGGAAGATGTACTAGCAACTCTCTGGTAGACATTAGAGGCGCCTCACACTGAGGGACCTGGGGCAACCCGAACGAACTGTAAGGTCTGTAAGGTAAGGTAAGGTCTCTCTCTCTCTCAGGGAAAGGTTTCGTACTCAGTTACATCTCGGGAAAATGCTTCTGGGAACAGAAATGACGTAGCCAAGCCTAAAATTAGTGCACTAATTTCACTAAGAAAACTTACTTCACAGACAAAACACTGCATGACAGTTGCTTAACTCATCTCAGCAATGATTTTTGAGGAAAATACGCTAGCGCTGGTTTCAATATATCTGAAATCTCCAAGGTCTTTCCCTGAGAAAAGATCAAGGAAAACGAAGGAAACTATAATGGAATATGAGTGTCGCCAAGAGTAACTTACGTCAGATTATGATTATTTATACGTGATTTCACTAATGAATCAGGTGTTGGAATGTCAATAGGTTTCGGTAATTCTAACATGAAGATGTTCCAGTAAGACATCAATGAGGGCCAACTTGTTATTGAATGCAGTTGGTTGTTTTTGGAACGAACTTGAATATAACTTTAAGAATACTTGTCTCCCTGCAAGAAGTATTCTAACATGTATTAGTAGGAGCAATCTTCTGGAGGTATATAATGACATAAGAAGTGCTATTAAGTGTTATGTTGATCATTAATGTGGCACTTTTAAGTGTCGACAATTCAGCCGACTGAAACTCGTAAAAATGAATTATATGACATAGCTTATCGAAGCTTACCTCAATCAATCATGTCAAATGATATTACCTGCTTTTGGAATAATTTTAGTTGAGCTAACGATTACAAAGTCTCTCGCTTCCTGATAAACTAAGCAGGAAGTTCAAGAGAGAATTCTGCTTTGAATAGTTACAGTGATATACAGTGATATTCTGAACGATCATAGTATTTATTGCTTGTTCACTCCTTTTTGCACGAGCCCGGTCTAATTTTATACAGCTGTGTCGTAACGTTGATACTTTTTTGTGTTTTTACAACGTCTTCATTCACTACTTTGAAGTTTATCAGTATTTTCATCAAATGAACTAAACTCTCACATCTATGATTTAATGTTATTGCAGTGCTCAATATCCTGTTTGAATAACTTATAAATATTTGTCTTTATCCTCTTATCAATAACCCACTGCATTTTTATAATGAAATTATAATTTTTTAACTATATCGATGAACTATTAGCTTTTATAATAAAAAAAGAGAAAGAAAACTTACTGAATGTGAAAGTGGGTCTCGGATAAGAGTGACTCATAGTCCCATTTTTTTTTTTACTGTTTTTATGACAACACTTATGAATAATAATCAGAGAAATGGCAGTAGGTGTACGTTTGTTGAATAAGAAATGTGGCTCTGAATATATTGTAGAATGCCGACTAGGAAAATAACAATGAAACTGCGGAGACAAAGGACAGAGTTTGAAATTGTTTGAAGAAACAAAAAGCTGAATGTGAACGTCAGCAATATTTAGTCATCAGGGTAAATGGAAGCCAGGTAGAAAAAGAAAAGTTTCTCGAATTGGGGGATAATTTTAAAAGGTTGACTCATACGGATAGTTGGGTTGAAGTCACAGCTTGATTACAGGATATAACAAGTGAATCACAGAACACCGAGGAAAAGGAAAGCATGAGCATAATTATGGGTAAAAGGCCTAGAAGTGGCGAGGATTGTTTATAAAAGCGAAAATCGGAGTGTGTGTAGGAACTGTTGGAGTAATTCCCTTTTATGAAAACTGAGTGTTGATGTTGAATGCAAATGAGTGGGACTAGGCATCAATTATGAGGTAAATTTACTGATCATGTATTATAACTGAATTAAAAGGACTGACAGGTTAAGATAACTACATATCCTGAAGATAAGTTGGTAAAGGTTAGCAAGGGTGAAAAGACAGACTTGTCTTGAGGCTCACTAGCAGTGGATCACTTGACACTCCTGCGTTTCTCGTTATTTCTTACCTTTTCTGTTATTCTTACATCAAAGACAATATTTAAACGACTCATCTCAATAGTTCCCACCTCCTTTCTTGCATTTGAATTCATGATCCACACTTCATTCATAAAGGAGAGTTATATCAATAATCCTTTCATACGTTCAACCCTTCTCTTCCTTAGTACTCATAACTTTCCTCTTGCTTTTATGTACTTTCAGATCTCTCACCTCTGCAGTCTCTCTTCATTGTCACCAGTCAAGACCGCACCATGATATCAGTTCTTATCCAACAACTTTACAAATACATATACTATCCTTTCCCAGACTTTTCGCGTTATTTAATCCATGAACGTATAAAACTCTATGGCGACGTAATGCGTTCTTGTCTCCTGCTATTTTTATGCAATAAAAAAAAATAATAAGTTCCCCCAAGCCTACAAACGGTTACTCTCTCACGCCTACAAACTCCAATAGGTTTCACTTCCATATTGAAAAGTTTTTGTCGCTCTCAGCAAAATACACCTTCCATCATGCTTCCTCAACTTATTCTCTCTCCGTAGGGGGTTACTGCCGTCAGTGCACCTCATACGGTGCACTGTTGGCATTACTTAAGGTTCTTTCCAACGGGCCTTCGGCCCCTAGCTGCAACCTCTTTCATTCATTTTACTGTACCTCCTTTCATATTCTCTTTCTTCCATCTTACTGTCCACCTTCCTCTAACAGTTGATTCATAGCGCAACTACGAAGTTCTCCTCCTGTTATACCTGTCAAACCTTGTACTGTCAAGCCTTTGGCTTAAATTCTATATTCAGTTCAGTTCAATTCATATTCTCTTTTGCTTTCTGTTATCTGTCTTACCTTCTTAATCAAAATCGTGACGTATGTTTACCATAGCATACAAATCACACTCACCACCCTATTGCAATGTCTAATCCCATCAAATCCTGGCGTCTTTCCATTTTTCACGTTCTTTATTGCCAGCTTTAAATCCTTAATTATAGATCCAGAAAATTTCTCAGACTTACTAAGCCATTTATCCCTTCCACTTTTATTTCATTCAGCCTTCCACATTTAGCAATTCTCAATATACTCACTCCATCGAACCCAAATTGCATTCTCCCCACCAAGCAATTCTCCATCTGTATCTTTTGTTCCGAGATCCCTTCGATTTTCTATCAACCTTTTTCGTTGCATTTACTTCCTCGTAGTACACTTTCCTATCCTCCCTGAGGAACTCACTAACCTTCACCTCACTTCTTTTATCACCCGCCTTCTCTTACTTCCGCACCTTCCTCTCAGTCACTTTATCCCATATCACGTATGACTGCACAGTCTCCCTTCAGTCATGCAACTGCGCCTCCAAAAATTTCCTTCCCACTCCATTCACTGTTTTATTCACTTATTCTTCTAAACCCTTAAGGCCCCCATACGCTGAACGATTGTCTGAACGACTGTCTGAACGATTATCGTTGTCGACCCACACACACACTATTAAGACAGTATGAACGATCTCCGCACCGATTTCAGTCTGAACAAAGATTTTGTCTCTAGAAGAGACGCACGCGATAGCGTCATATCGGCAGACAAACCCATACATTGAACGATCTGTGTATGACAGCCTTAAGTCGCAAGCCAGCAACCTGGTCGTGACAGATTCCCGCTGAGATCGTTCAGACACGAAGCTCCGCCCACTTTTGCATTCAGACAAGCCCATACACAGTGTTTTTGCGAACAATACAGACAGTCGTTCAGACAATCGTTCAATGTATGGGGGCCGTAACACTCTCATGAAATTTTACAATTTTCCTCTACCTAAGCCCATTTTTCTATCATTTTCCTCTTACCATTTTCTTGTCACGCTCACACCCCTCTCTCCAACTGGAGCTTCCATCTATCTTTACTTTTGTTTCAACTAAATATATACACACACATAAATATATATATATATATATATATATATATATATATATATATATATATATATATAAGGGAATATCACAGGAAAATGACAGGCAGAAGATAAGTACCAAGCACTTTCTTTCTCCTATTAATCAGACATCTTCGGGGCACAAATGAAATGCGGTTGGAAAGAAGATTACAAGGTAAACAAAAATCGTATTTTGTATGCCCCGACGATGCCTGAATAAACAGGAGAAAGTGCTTGGTACTAACGTTCTACCTGTCATTTTGCTGTGGCATTCGCCTATATAATGAAGTTAAGTGTAATACCTACTGTGATTGTTTAAGTATATATATATATATATATATATATATATATATATATATATATATATATATCTATATATATATATATACATATATATATATATACGGTAAAGGACGCACTACTGCCTAGTTACTTCGTCAGGTTGTAAGACTCTCTCTCTCTCTCTCTCTCTCTCGTCTCTCTCTCTCTCTCTCTCTTCTCTCTCTCTCTCTCTAAGTTACGGATTAACTGCTTGACATAGATAAACACTTTATACATATATCAATATCCTTCGTGTAGAATTTATATATATATATATATATATATATATATATATATATATATATATATATATATATATATATATATATTATAGTACTTACTACAGTGCAGTTTCGATGACAACAACACCAGACCAGACACGACGTAGCAATTCCTAAACAAACCACTCAGTTCTAAGTTTGACAGCAATTCCCAAAACACTGATATCGAATGTCCTTGTAATACTATCACTTCTAGTTGCGGTGTAGCATTAAATTCTTGCTTTGAACGAGGAAAAACGAAAATAAAACCTCTCGTAAGGGAGACAATCACGAGAGCAACCGAATCGGAGACAACGTGGCACAGAGACTTCCTATGTTCCCAGCGTTCGCACACGTTATCGGAGAGTATCCAGCCGTGGGTGTGTGTGTGTGTGTGTGTGTGTGTGTGTATGTTAGTTCGTCCGTCTTTTCTGTTTTTACTCAACCCTTGAACACTTGCACCCGCTTTTATCTTATGGCAAATCGAATGACAAACGTTGCGTTTCGAATTTGATCGTGAGTTGTTAGATAATCGGTACATAACAACATTTCTCTCTTTCCCACACACGTAGAGATTATACGAAATAATGCTGTAAGCAATGTTGTGTTCAAATTATTTAGCTGCTCTGAAATTCTATGTAGACTTTTCAAAGCTTTCCTTATCGTAATAATTCAGTCATTAAGTGTTTAAATCATGAACTAGTCACAAATCTTACGATGTCCTCTAAATGTGGCTGTCGGATAGTTAAAAAAAGGAAAAAAAAAAAAACAAAAAACACTACATAGAGAGTAGTCAAGGAAAAAAATCTTATCTTTCGACACAAAGGAGTTGCTAGCTTATCAGAATTTACGTGCGTTCTCTCTTTTTCCCCAGAATAAGATAAGCATGTTTGCTTTGGCTTAAACTGGGCAACATAGTCAACTTCAGCAGTGGCAACGTGAGTTACAGCAAACTCAGTGCTACATGGATCAATAAACTTGGATTACGCTCCCCTGGTGGTACGTCGGAAAAGTCATAACATTGGTTAACAAGACTCCTGAACAAGATGATCAATTCCTATTAAAGGTTTTGCAGATTAGATATCATGAATTAATGAATGAATCTCCCCATTGCTCCATTGCGATGACACCTGTAGTATTCTGCGCTTGCAACGTGGAACAGACACACTAAACATACACCTGAGAGGTTCGCTTGTCAGGGACCGCTACGGCGTTATACGTAAATTACCGTACAGCGCACGACGCAGTGAACTAAAATAGAGTCAAATTAATTCAGGTAATATCCAGAATGAATGAGTTCGATTACCGATGCACAGCTGATAATGCATAAGCACATCGACGCTAGTGGAATTCGATGTCTATGTAAACTGTCTGAAAATCACACTATATAGTACGAGTGTCCTTCGACGAGGAGGCTCAGCATTGTACTACAAATGGAATCATTTTCTGCTTGCCTTTTTTGGGATAAGGGAGCTGGTCTCCAACCGTGCCCCATGCAGTCCAGGCTCCGGAATTTCTCAGTGTGGGCACCCAATAAATTACTAACCAGACCAACATTGTTTAAATTTGCTCATTTTGGGCATCAACAAAGACGAATATGCCGCAATGTTGTGACCTCAAAGGTAGCAAGAGAATCAGTGTATAGTTCCATATTATTATTTAATCACTACATACGGCCGGAAAATTTTGTATATAATTCCAAGCAAATTCTCTCTCTCTCATATATATATATATATATATATATATATATATATATATATATATATATATATATATATATATATATATATATATATATATGTAGTAATGCTGAACCATATTGTTTGTTTGTTTGTTTGTATGATGTTTTTACGTTGCATGGAACCAGTGGTTATTCAGCAACGGGACCAACGGCTTTACGTGACTTCTGAACCACGTCGAGAGTGAACTTCTATCACCAGAAATACACATCTCTCACTCCTCGATGGAATGACCGAGAATCGAACCTGCGACCACCGAGGTGAGAAGCAAACACCAAACCAACCACGCCACTGAGGCGCTTGCTGAACCATATTAGATGTTATAGAGGCGAAAAGGAATTGTTTGCAATTTTATCATAGCTAAGCATGCTATCTGTTAGCGGCCGCACCCTTTAACGACAAGTTTTTCTCGTTTCGTTGTTCATTTTATCTTTGAGTGACCGATCTTGCATTCTCAGTACAAATTGTCGCCTTTGTCGTTCACTCTTATCATTGTCTGGAAATGTGCGACCGGACGCATCCGAATCCGCTATAATTCTAATTCTAACATACTTGAATATCGACATTTTTTTCGATAAAGGTATATGTTAGCAAGGGTTTATGTCTTGAACGAGGACATTAAGGAAAGGGAGGTTTTTATCGTATCGATCTATGGTTTCTATACACTACCATCTGTAATCAACGACAGACCTTTCATGATGAGCATCCTGAAGTTACCGATTACCCTAATGGCGCCGAAAATGACTAAGTGTGTCTAAAGTAGATATCTAAATTAGAACTTTCTCCGACTACTGCCATATATTCTGGATTTGTCTACCATATCAAGGATGCTGCATTTTTCAATGGACAAAATCAACATTTTTGCATTTTTCATAATTTCTTAAACTTCTGCCGAACTGTCGGTTATAACGATTCATTTATATCATTCTCATTTGTTAGCACGTACAGACGGCCAACGAAGAATTGGCGTAGTTTCTTAACCCTTAAACGCCGAAGGGGTATATTAAAAATCATCTTCCGTGTGCCGAGGCTGTCTCAGAGTGAGCGCGGAAGCGGAAAAAATATTTTTTTCAAAAAATCACAGCGCGCTTAGTTTTCAAGATTAAGAGTTCATTTCTGGCTCCTTTTTTTTTATTGCCTGAAGTTTAGTATGCAACCATCAGAAAAATTATCATTATCATATATAAATAATGCGATATATGATAGCGGGAAAACAAAATTTCATATATAATTGTATTCAAATCGCGCTATGCGCAAAACGGTTAAAGTTAACGAGTTAATTTTTTTTTCGTTGTAATGTACACTAAATTTCGATTATTTTGGTATATAAAAAGCAACACAGAGAAAATATTATCACAAAATAATGCATGAATTCGTAACCAGCGGACGTAAACAAATATTTTTTTTTCAAAAATTCGCCATAAATCTAAATATTGTCCTAGAGACTTCCAATTTCTTTCAAAATGAATACAAATGATTGAATATTACTATACTGTAAGAGTATTAGCTTACAATTGCAGTTTTCGACCATATCTGACGAGTTAAAGTTGACCGAATGTCGAATTTTTTATATATTTTTATATGCAATTATTACGGAAATTAGAAAAGCTACAACCTTCAAATATTTTTCCTTTTATTCTACATGAAACTACGCACATTTTTGTATATAAAACTCTATGAAATGCCTAATATGAAACGGAGCAAATATTCCGAGAATGGGACGTACACATTTCGGAGATTTGTGGCGGAGAATCCGCGCGCGGAGGGAAGGAAAGTTTTTTTTTTAAATTCACCATAAATCTAAATATTGTGCTAGAGACTTCGAATTTGTTTCAAGAGGAAGATAAATGACTGAATATTACTAGACTGTAAGATTTTTAGCTTACATTTGCGTTTTTCGACCATTTCGTTAGAGTCAAAGTTGACCGAACGTGGTTTTTTTTCTATTTGTCGTGATTTATATGCAAATATTTCGAAAATGAGAAAAGCTACAACCTTCAATTATTTTTAGTTGTATTCTACATGAAATTGCGCACATTTTCATATATAAAACTTTATGTAACGGCTAATTTAAAATGGTGCAAACATTACCACAATCGCACGTATGATTTTTTTCGGAAGAGTTACCGCGCGGACGTAAAGAAAATGTTATTTTTTTCATAAATTCACCATAAATCGAAATATTGTGCTATAGACTTCCAACTTGTTGCAAAATGAAGGTAAATGATTGGATATTACTAGAATATAAGCGTTTTAGCTTACAATTGCGTTTTTCGACCATTTCGGTAGAGTCAAAGTTGACTGAAGGTTGAAAATTTGTCACTTATCATTTTTTATATGAAAATATTTCAAAATTGATAAAAGCTACAACCATGGGTTGTTTTTAGTTGTATTTTGCATGAAATTGCGCACATTTCCATATATAAAACTTTATGTAACGGCTAATTTTAAAATGGTGCAAACATTACCACAATCGCATGTATGATTTTTTTCGGAAGAGTTACCGCGCGGACGTAAGGAAAAAGTTTTTTCATAAATTCACCATAAATCGAAATATTGTGCTACAGACTTCCAATTAGTTGCAAAATGAAGTTAAATGATTTAATATTACTAAAATATAAGAGTTTTAGCTTACAATTGCGTTTTCGACCATTTCGGTAGAGTCAAAGTTGACCGAAGGTTGAAATTTTGGCACTTATCGTTATTTATATGAAAATATCTCAAAACTGGTAAAAGCTACAATCATGAGTATTTTTTGTTGTATTCTACATAAAAATGCGCACATTTTCATATATAATACTCAATGTAACGGCTAATTTAAAATGGTACAAAAATTATGCCAAAGTGACGAAATAATTTCCGAGATGTGTCACAGATACTTTTTAGTGCGGTAAGAAAGAAATTCGCGCTTGCGCGCCTGCGTAACGATTGTAAACAAAACAACACCTTGATCCGTGAACTCCCAGCATCCCCCAAGACGCGTGATTAAAGTTTTTTCGGCTGGTAGGCCAAAAAGTTTTTTTCCGCGAATTTTTAAAAAAAGTTTTGTATGTCGACGTAAAATACGTCCAATCGGCACCCGAGAGACAAAAAATGTCGACGTAAAATACGTCCAGTCGGCGTTTAAGGGTTAATTCATTGTTCGTTATGGAAATATTGCCATATGCAGGTGCCAGATTATTTACTTAACAATAAATAACATTTCCTTTCAAAGGTGCTATACTTGAGATAAATTACATTAGAATTCAGTAGACTTATTCAACGTATTAAAGATAATTATTTTGCAAAGTAAAGAAAATATATACCGATGGGCCCACGATTTCTAATTTTATTCTCAACTCTAGCTTCGTGACAGCATACCGAAGATTTTGAAGTTTGCTTTGCTGCCGCTCGAGTCTTGACTCAACGTATCGTACTGCACTGGGGTGCTGTCATTTCGTCTCCTACAGCCGATAAATAATACATCAAGGCGTTAACATTCTTTGAAAACGATGTTTAATTAAACTAATTTTGTCCATTGATCAATAAAATAATTTGCATGAGACATTTAGTGGGCCTAAATTGGACTTATGATTTTCCCACATGATTAGCCTAGGTCTATTTTCAACAGTATACTCTCTCGGATACGTAATATTAATGAATATTTAAATCAACACAATATATATATATATTATATGTATATATATATATATATATATATATATATATATATATATATATATATATATATATTATCTGCTTTATTTTATTATTCCCGTTATTCTTGGTTTATTAGCCATGTGCGCCTTTCTTCTCATCTTTTTCATAATTGTTTAACATAATTAACTCAGACCTAGCTATTCAAAGTCAAAAAGCAATCATAAAAAAATCAAACGAATATAATTCACTGACGAATAAATTAAGAAAAGCTTACTTTCATTAAAGCTTTCTTAGGTTGATCTTTCTGTAGCTATTCATTTCTTCTAAATAGAAATTAATTCAAATTATTTTCACATGTATACCTGGACCTACTACCATAAGCTTTTTTAGGTTGCTCTTTCTGTAGCTATTCATTTCTTCAAAATAGAAATAATTCAAATTGTTTCACAGTATACCTAGGACCTATTACCATAAGCATATCATAAGTAGCTGAAAGGATAAAAAATATGAAAGGTGACGTTCTCGTTTAAGTCTATTTCATTTTTTTTTTTTTTAAGAAAACCTACTGCTTTAATCAAGGTTTTGCTCTTTGACGGCTACAGGGTGTAACACAAGTGTATGCACATACTTTGTGGAATGAAAGATTAAGTTTCTTTGAACAGAAATATTTTATAAACATGCATTTTAAGGCGTCCGTTGTCGGGAATTTTAAAATAACCGTTATCATTAGTGATGCTTTCACGCGATGGAGTTCGTAACGAGAAGTCGGATCAAGTCGCCTGAGATGTAGAAGAGAGCAGAGGCGGCGTATAGGAGTGATGGAAGGATTAGGCCGATGTTAATAAAGTATCTCACAATAAAATGTATTCTTTAGGTTTTGAAGGAAAAAAATGCATGCATCATTGAAACTGTTTCCCTCCCTATCCGTGGTATTGACTGGCCACCGATAAAAAAACAAAACAAAAAGAGTAAGCCTAACTGAATCTCTCATCCATCAAAGATAAGTTTGCTTATTCATTAGACAACTATCAAAGATTTCAAGTGTAGATTTAAAAATCTCTTCCTCTCCATCTAAAGTATTCATCAGACACCAGTCATAAGCGTAGAGCTAGTTATGTCGTGACGAGGCACTAGAATTCAAAGTTCACAAATGAATGTTGCTCAGCAACATTTACACTACTGTATTGTCTTACTCTCTTGTGGTGCTTCGAGGTGTTCCAACCCTAGGCCCATGTTCTAAATTTTGCCGTTCTTTAAGCAATTTGATTCATCTGTGTATGATTCTCTCTGGTTTATTAAGCTTTCTTGATACCTCTCCAACAGGAACTTGCACCGAATGCAGTGTAATAATTGTCTCTCGCTCATCGAGGTATGTTTCTTAGACCGATAAATGACACATTGACATTAGATTCCCGTGCACATAACATCAAAAGCAATAGAGAGGTCGTCTCGTTAACACTGTTAGGATTTAGTTTTTTTATATAGCATTTTGTGAGATTCCAATGTTTTCTGTAAAATTTAACAAATGGAATAGTTCAACTACCTTCAACTTAATATTGAAATGATAATTTAAGGACTATGTTTATGCGATCCTACTAGTGATAGGTGTCTCCTATCTATTTGGTAATGTATATCTATGGTTGTGATATGACGTTTTTTATCACTTCGTTTCGTTCACGTCAATTTTACTATATGGAAAATAGTTTTACACAATAACATAACATAATGTTCTAAAGATATCAGTGACACTTTTCAACGTAATTACACATGATTTATTCCATCTTTAAAAAAGAAAAATAGATAAATAAGGCATGAATCATGCGTCAGGCAGGTGAACGAAAAATTATGAAACTCTGCCATCAGTTTTTTGGCAAACAGTACTTGCCAGTGCCGACTACTAATTTTCTCTTCCAGAACTTATAATAATGTTCCTGGATACATTTGCCAGTAATTTGCCTATTTTCTCTTATACAACTTATAACCATGATCCGGGATGTAATTTGCTATATAGTAACGCATAACCATGCTCCAGGATGTACTTGCTATTAACAGATTTTGATTTTCTCTTCCAGATCTTACAAATCATGTTCGTTTACATGGTAGCCCTAATCGAAGAGCTCAACATGGTGTTGCTCTGCTGGATGGAAGTAGAAATTAACAATACCCCACTCTTAAAGTACAGTCTTAAGAGAACTAAAAGGTAAGCATTACATAATTATTATCATGCAACTGCCAGCTTTTTGCATACATACACTGTATCCCTTAAACACTTTAGTTAATTCAACTTTTTATTAATTAGTAGTATACTGTTGTACTATAAACTACTCCTCTTGAACAAAATATGACAATCTTCATTGGCAAAATGACAAACATTTCCATCTTTTACTGCAAGCACACTATACTTGGTAACTGGCATCTGGCCGTGTGACAGCACTTAACACTTGCTTGACCCATCTATACAGAGACATGGGACTAAGTCAGTACTATAAAGGCATGCAAGTGGACAAAGAGCAATAAATTACCCTATTACTATATAAGAATCACAGCCAAGAAACAAGAAAGTTATGATTACTAAACAATTATATCTGCTCAGTCTTATATTCGTTCCTTTTCCATTAACTCCAGCTATTACTTATCCATTATTGCTCATATATATGTAGTGTATAAAAAAACGGGGAATAAATGCATTAGGCTGTCATTTTTATAATTATATTTTGTTAAAAGTTGTACAAGGCTTTTGATCAGTGTAATCTATGGTAATCTTTAATACAGACCTAATGTGACAGTACATACAGGTATCAAGTATATACTGTAACAAACTATTGGCTAATTTAAGGACTTCCCTGATAGTTTATCAAATACCACAATGACGTTGTGACTAGGTTCTTTAGAAAAACAGGAATTTATGCATTACCTCAGGACTTTAACAATAACAAAATAAATAAAATCAACTGCTAAGTTTTACACACTCCAGGTTTGTCAACAACCAACAAAAGATTCTTATATATTACTTTATAAACTAAAAGTTGGCATAATTTCCATATCTATCAACACTGAAAATAAGACTGTGCTCACCATTAAAGATAGTACATACATTTGCTCCTCACATATGACAGACAAGAATGCATTTTATAGTTGTGACCTACTACTAGTTTCAAGTAATAAGGTAAGGCCAAATGTTCACTTTATTACATGGAAATCCTGAACATTTTGAAAATTCTTCAGCGAATGATAAGAAAAAGCAACCTAATCTTTGAAAAATCCAAGAATAAGGTACAATGATCATCAAAATAGTGCTACAAATAGTGATTCTACACACCCTCAATCTACATAACATTTCCTATTAAGTGGGTTCCTTGGATTCACTGTATGCCTTATGTTGTTCAGCCTTACATGAATGGGTTCTGAAAGACTAAAAAACTCATAATATCAGTATAAAGTGCATCTCTCCATACAGTTTTAAATATGAAAAACAATATCATATTAAGAGTTACACACACATCCTTGTATGGTTTATATACTACATTTAAAAAGATGTCCTGAATGCCTATCGTATTCTGTGCTCATCAGAGCATATCCAACTCTTGTGTTTTAAGATAATTGTGCAAGTCATAAAATTTGAAATGAAATGAGCATTTTGTGACGAGAAATGAATCTAAGATCATGTAACAATAGCATTGCGTGAAGCCATAGTAATAATTGTACAATGCTAAATTGGTGGTAACCTTTTAAACACCACGAGCTGTTATATTAGGCCAGATTCTTTCTACTTCCTTTCTCCTGTGAGGAAATTTCCTCAGCAACATCAACCATGTTTATAAGTAACTTTGATTTTGATTAACATCAGCTAATTACAATTCCTGTACAATCTTAGTAATTTCTGAATGCCATATGATACTTTTGACAGAGTCATTATGTACTGGAAAGCTCAAATTTCTCTTAATACCTTAAGGTCTCATGCTGCTATTAAAGTTCCTCACTACAAAACCACCTGTACATTTCTCAACCATGATAAATACATAAACATAAATATGTGAAAAAGAGATCATTTCTTAGTGATATAAATATGGAACATTATATATTATTCCTTTGTAATACATATTGATTGTTGTTTGTGAAAGGTGGCAACACCTGCTGCATTAGGAACTATACACTCCATATTACCATTATCATTACTGTTCAGCTATAATTTGTAGCAAAATGCTCTATCATACAATCCTATCTAATAGTAAAATGTTTGGTAAACCACCATAACTTGAGGCTAGATTTAGTGAGCTTCCCACTGAAAACTATGGTGTATACAAAGCCCATTCCACAGGGTTGCAAGCTGGGTAAGCCAAGCAAACTGCAAGTTTATAACTTGGAAATGTACATAAATTTCTAAAGTTTATGATTACATATTCTACACAAAACTTAGTTGTACGCATGCATATGTGACCCATTTAAGAAAAACAGTCCTCTGCACTGTATTGGATACAATTATATCTATACAACTGGTTGGTATCCTCAATCTGTTGTTGTCAACAAAAGACTCATGAACATACTATACAGCTGTTAAAAATAAATCTTAGGAAATTAATCTTACACAGCTAAATCAAAACTGGGTTTAATTGAGGATGTTGGTAGTTATGATCCACAACACCTTAGTTAAGCCCAGACAGTGTGATATCTTGTGTGTCTTACTGTGTCCACTGGTCATCTTACAATGGAAAGTACATGGTGGGTTTTCAAAAGCCAAACAAGCTCGGAACAGTCAAATATGCAAAATGAATATACAAACTGGAATATGTATGGGCAGCAAGATAATACTTAGCTTCAGAAAAATTTATAGGTGAGCAACATGATACAGTGAAGATGCATGTTCATAGAGAAATAACTGAACCAGCAGCCAGTAAATACCCAATTAAAATATAATTTATAAAGGTAATCTATAAAGTGAGGACAGTTTATTATGAAAACTTGTTAAAGCTGTTATTTAAGATAAAGCTCTCTACATTACTTATGATTAATCTTTAAAATGTGGACTAGAAAATTTGAAAAATTAACAACATAGTCTAAGTTGTACAGTAACAATTTCTGAGTACTACTGTAAAATAAACAATTTCTGAGTACTACTGTAAAATAAACACAGTGTAAGAAGGAACATTGTGATGAACATAAATTCAAAAACCCCAAGTGACATAAAATATAAAATTCAATACATATTAAGTACTACTACTTTGTGCTTTAAATCTTCAGATTAAATTATATCTCTCTTAACTACAAGTTCTCATCTTTAGTGTGATTTGATCAAGATGCTATATGTACAGGATCCCATAATAACTCAAATTTGCATTTTGTGTGACAATATGTACAATGTACACACTTCCCCATCTTCCCAACATAAAAAAAAAATTAAACTGAAAAAGGTCTTCACTGCCACTGAGCCACTGCAATGGCTTAATTACAAAACAGCAAAGAAAGAAGGCTGCCATATTTATACTTTCATCGAATATTGTGTTGTATAAAATACACATTTTGCGTATCATCTCATTTATATTCCAACAACCAAGCAGCCAAAGCAAAACTAGCCAAAAGACTATGATTCCATGAGCACCCTGGAAAAGTTGCACTGAGCAAGAGACTTCGTTCTCTACAGTACTAATAAATACCTATCTAACAACATAAACATGGAAACAAATAACTAGTGGACTTGCTTCAAGTGTAAGTTATAGATCAACACAACCTGGTTATGATTTTATCTTCTGATCTACCCGAGAACACTTTTTGATGAAAATGAATGAACACCCTTCAACCCTTCATCAATATATACAACTCATTATTGCAATGGATACCAAAATTCTGATTTTAAGAGTTGAAAATTCTGAATTAAATACATTTAAAAAGTCTTATTTGATAAATGCTTAAGTGACACTTTAGCTAGAACTAAATTTAAGGGATAACATTCTAAAAAAGTTTCTTAGTGTAACTATGGTCTGTATATAGTAAAGATCTGCCATTTCCTCCAGAGTACATCTGTTTTAATTTACAGTCACCCATGAGAGAGGTGGAATGATATTGCTTATAAAATGGCAGCTTACTGTGCACTATATATTATCATTTTGTTTACACAGAGAAGTTTGACTCCAATTTGCATTTCAGTTTAAAAGAATTCTTATACTATTAGGATATCTTATAATACCCAGTATTACCTAGTCACCATTGCGATAGTATTACTGTTGGCAAAAAAGTTAAAATCAAATTTTGCTAATAACAAATCAAAGAGAACATTCTGAAGTTATCCCAAGGAAGGGATCACGTCTTACTCTACTACACCAAAGATGATAATTGTTCCTTAAGATTTCATTCATTTTACATTTGTAATTATTCAATGGTTCCAGCACTCTCAAAGAAATCTATTCAAATACATTGCATTATTTTTGACGTCTCTAAAAACAAAGAATTTTACATAATGCAAAGCTATCTTTTTGGTTAACGTACATACTAATACCAAGGTTGCTAAAAACCTCAAGAGAATATATATGAAACATAGAGAGGGAATATTTGGTCATTGCAATTACAGCAAAAATTTGTCAACTACTCTCCAACTGAGAACAACACTTGCATTATTTCAAAAGACAAATATGGCCAGCCATGTAAGAACTAAATAAATTAGTTCAGTGGCTTGGTTAAGCTACTCAATAATAATAATAAATAAATACATATCCATTGTTAAATTGACATTTAATTTTCATATTAACAGAACTCCCAAATCTCAAAAGGTTCAAGAACCATCAGAATTTATTGATGCAAAAATGGGAAAAGGTACAACATGCAACAGCATTAATCTTAACATAGGGTATTGTGAATTAATACCAGTAAAATGTTTTAAAACAATATTGTAAAAACTGGAACAAATATGTAACACTGGACTGAGAAGGATTTGTGAACACTGCTCACACAGTTATTGTATGTCTTAGTTCAAACTTAAATGAACCATGATACTAACAGTTATGATAACTTATCTACTTCATAGAAAACCAGACAGCATAAGGAAAAACATACAAATGAGCTAACCATTTACTATAAAAATTTATGCAGTTTCTATTCCCCCTGGAACCTTCACTCGCCCATGTAACTTGACATGTTTAACGTTGGCTCTAAAAGCAGAAACTGCTCCTACAGAAGACAATATAATCATAAGAGGGACTAGAGAAGACCACCCAAACCAAGCAGCTGCTGCAGCAACAAGTGGACCTTCAACAACTGTTCCCATGGATCCCATGCCATTTACTACCCCAGTCACTGCAGACGATGCACCCCCTTCACGTTCACCAATGTCAGAAGCAACTGAACCAGCAAGCAGTACATCAGGACCGCAGTTGAATGCACCAGCTATTGCCAAAAATAAAGCATGAAAGATTGGCCCCCAAGATGCTGTTACCATGAACACAACAAGCATTAGAGCAGATCCACCGATCCCTATGGCACTGGCTAGAATAGCTTTGCCACCCATCCAACGATCAACTACCACTCCAACCATGGCACTTCCCACAACACCACCTACTTCAAAAGCTGTTGATGCCAAACCTGCATTAATTTTTGAATACCCTAGATGACGTAAGAAATAGAGAGGTAGCCAAAACATGAGAGCAAAGCGCACTGCTTTCACACAAAACATGGCAATTGAAATTTCTGGTACAAGTGGAATTCTCCACACTGTTGTAAAAGAAGCTTTACTCGATGATTTTTTATTCACAGCTTCCTGCTGATTAGCCGCTCTTCCTGGAACAACTAGACCACGATCTGCTGGCTCAAAACCCAGGAACAACACTAATATCCCCATGATAGCAACAATTGCCGCTGGGGGCAAAAACACACCACGCCATCCATACTGAACTTGTAGGTACACAGCAAGACCTGTACCTGCCAGACCTCCAACAAAACAGCAAGTTCCAAACATGCCAAAGACAGAGTTACGAGCATCATCTGGAAACCACTTTGATAAAAGTGAGCATGCAGCTGGCCAACACAGTGACTGACCAGCTCCACTAAATACTAACAAAACTAACAATGGTACAAGAGAGTGACAAACAGTCATGGGAACTGTAGCAGCAGCTGAAAGGATAAGACCTGCAGCTAGTGTGATGCGAGGACCAAATAAATCACCCAAAGATCCTAACACCAAGGAAATAACAGCATAAGGGAGCAGTAATGCAGTGTCTACCCAACCAAGACTAGTAGGACTTACATTGAGCCCAACCTCTAAGTCATCCTTGATAACTCCCAAAGGCTTTCTTAGAAGGTAGGTTGAGCCATAGGCAACCCATAAAACCATGAAGACAGCTCCCTGCCACATACCCAGTGGACTAAACTCCATCCTTACTGGTCTGGAATCAGACTGCATTTTCAAATCACTTTAAATTCAATCCTTGATTCACCACAAATTAGGCAGGCATCTGAAAACTTGGATCATACAGAGCAGTTATGACACCCTTGCTAAGCATATTGGGCAAATTAGTGCTGCTGGTATGGGCTGCCAAATATGGATCTTGAGTAAATATCAGCATAGGTTGATGAGAAGGGCTCTCCTCTGATCCACTTCCTTCACACCTGGAAATACAGTACAGTAGTGATAAAAGTGATTTGCAATATACTGTATAAAACACATCACTATAAAATACAATGCTTAATAATTAAAAAAAACAATTAAGTACCTGTATTCTCAATAAACAGTACATTTTACATAAAATTCAGGAGTTAACAAACTCCCTCTGTGAATATCAGTACAATAATGAAAAATGTGAGCTACTGTTCTTAGTAAATGTTCACTTACTCTTGATGGGGTAGCTGATAATTGGAAACCTGCAGGAAAGATAAAAGTGCAGGTGGTGATGGTTGGAGAAGCAGTGCCGAGTGAAGCCACAACTCCAGACCTGCTCGGCGAGTTTCTAAGACTTTGGAAGTTGTATTTCTTAGGCGCTTTGGAGGAAATTCAGCTGTTGGATATAACTTGCGCAGCTGAAAAACAATACCATGAAAGTATAGCATCCTATCATACATTATAGGGTATGTACTATGATGAACTGCCTACATAGTACAAAATCATATGCATATACTATATTAATAGTAAATGGATTACCAATTGTTATTTTTATTTCAACGAGATACACCATGATATAACATTGGTTTGTTCCTGAAGAAATGATACCATAGACAGTAAAAGACGAAGACATCTGATGAGTGTTAATGAGAATGGTTCAACATCAGTCCTTTTAATACAGTATTCAATTATAGCACACAAAAACCATAACATGCGACTGTACTTCAACTCTAACTGTAAAAGAAAAACACACACACACAAAAAGACTAATCTGGAGATCCTTCAGAAGTTCAAAAAATATTCAGTGCTTACTTGTCACTTGATTACTTGTTTAAGTTACTTCAGGAATATGCTCAGAAAGACAGCTATATCATTAATAAATTTTTATGAAAGTCAATATCCATGAAAAAATGGTTAGAAATTCAGTTAATCAACATTGAGTGTAAAATTTAAATATTAAAATTTGCACAATAGCTGAGACTAGCAGTGTTTTGATGTTTTCTCTTATTTAGTCTGCATTGTAAAAATAATGTGTTCATGCCTTCCATTTATTCAATTTTCATTGCGAAAATGAGAAGCCAAACATACAGCACATGGCAACATATTTGGCAGTAGCATATAGCATAGCTGCTCACACATAATGTGCATACTATAGTTGTTTATACTGAATATGCAATAAAGAAGGTCACCTTACAATAAAGAAATGAGTTGGTGTTGAACTGCTAGATTAATAAGAAAAGCTACTGACTTGGCAGTAACTCAGTAACAGTTGAATGATAAACTCAATACGCAACAGCACAGGAATAAGACTTTACAAGTAAAAGTACAACCCACATATATATAGCAAAACCATTTCTAGTACTGTATGTCTAAAATGCAACTAATTCAGTTTAGATGGTTGGCATTTAACCCATTTCATGCACTTAATGTACAATAGAATGTTATTTATTCAGTTAAACAAAGTTACATTATAGTACCTATTGTACCAGTATCTGAGAGTTCATATACAATCCTAATGATATATAGGTTCTAAACTCCCAAGTTGTTGACTTTATTCCAGCCATTATGCACTAAAAGTTTGAAAAGTTTAAATTTCCTCTGCCCTCGTGTGACCAAGGGACTCTCCATGAACCGAAGAGCATCAAATACTATGGACCCTTGGCAAAAGGATCTTTAACCACAAGGCAATGTACCAATTATCCATATCCAAAGATATTTTAATGGTCTGTGTGCCACAATCATTATTCTCCAAGGTTCAGATATTCGTCATTAGGAGTTGCAATGCTTACTATATTTCAGTACTAGGTCATGTAAGATTATATGATGTATATAACAACTACAAATACCACGTAGACATTTCAGATATGATACTGACACAGCAAAAATGAAAAGAAAGTGTGGGTGCAATACTTGCCTCTTTATATAAACTATGGAAAGCAGAATAACGTTTCTCAATACGGTGAACCTTGCCTAAGTAACAGACTTCAATTGTATACACATAATGGCTTCGTCCACTCTCACCTTCCACAAGTCGATAGCGTGGAATATAAGCCCTTATCATTCTGCATTGAGCTTATCCTACAAGAGAGGAGGTAAAGCCATGTTCAAAAACCTCAAAAAATATTTAATGAATATGAGTATATTCTATCAAATTTAATTAGCATATATCTAACTCAGTAAACATCCAGAACACTGGTATTCCACCACCAAAAACAGCAAAGATAATAAAATGCCCCTCAAGAATGTCAACAATTGTTCAGTTTTCAAAATAAACTGTTGATTTTTAAAACAGGCCTAAAGAAATCAACAAATACTGTATGTGTATGGCACATGGTACCTAAGCTATCCCTTCTAACAGTAAATAAAAACAAGGCATATCTAATAGGCACAGACCCAAATAATGTGTTGCACAATTGTCCTAGAGGTGGGGTGGATACAGAGAGGTGATCCCCTTAATCAAACTGCAGCATTCTAGGTTTCTTTAGGCCAAAGCATTATACCATATTTAGGTAAATGTAAAAGAGACAGCCACAAATAGATAAGTAGTCCATAAATGTAATTCTTGACTGGAGAATATACAAAAGGATGTACAAATGAGATAATTTGAGAAATTTACTGAGATAAGGGGAAATTCAGTCAATTGTTTATATTTTTGCTTATATCCCCAATGGGCTGGTACTAAATACAGCGACCCACGGAGCTTTTGCCATGTGTAGTACCAGCCACCCTCAGGTATGATATAGAGAATAGACTACATTTCTCAAATTATCACACCTGTACTGTATTATATATACACTACTCTTTTACTATATTGATTAGTCAAAAAATTACATTAACTAACGATTTCTTAATGACTGAGCGGCGACCTAGCGGCCACTGATCCCAGAATGCGGCCACCTTCCCGAAATAGTACTTGAATTCACTGCCCTGAGCAATGAGTCAAAAGTTGTGGCCAATCCAGGCAGCACACCGAGACCTCTACACTCCTCTCGGAGTAAGTGTTTTCTCTTAAATTACGATATACCCAATGGCATAATTCAAGGGCTTTTCCGGAAAGTGGCCTCGTTCCGAGAGAGGTAGCCACCACGTCGCCACTTGGTCATTTACCCTAGCTAGTATCAGACACTTGGGTTGAATGTAAAAACATAGGTAATCAAAAGACTGTAATTATCATAAACACACACAAAAGGCAGAAATGCATGCAAAAGGCGGTATGTATTGTGACCACCTAGGTACTGGTGGGAACCCGGCTGTAGTAGCGGTCTTCAGTTTTAGTCTAGCCTAGTCTATATTTGACGAGGAGGTAGGCTACTGGGCTTTGTTTCTAGTTAGCTAGCATACATCTAGGATATGATGGTATATCAGCCACTGCAACTACCCAATTTTCGAGCTGCCAAAATCTACTACCTAACCTTCACCAACTACTATAGGTAGTAGATTCACATCAACCGTGCATTTGATGTCTAGGCCAGTCCCTTACGACGCTCCTGATTGGCTGTTGGTAACCCAATCACAGGGCTGGAAACTCTATGCTCCACCTCTCCTGAGGGATACATCTTTCAAAAGTATCCCTCAGGAGATGTGGAACATACATCTTGCCTATGTGAACTTGCTCGAGAGACTGATAGTTTCCAGCCCTGTGATTGTCTTATGAACAGACAATCAGGAGCATCATAAGGGACTGGCCTAGACAATAAATGAACGGTTGATGTGAATCTACTACAGCTAGCTAGCTAGTAGTAGCTAAGCCTACAGACTTGGAATGGAATGGAGGATGAAATTTACAACAAGGCCAAGTGCAGGGACCTATGTAGTCATTCCACGCTAAAAGGGCAATTGAGAATAAAAAGGTTTTAAAGATGTAACAGGAGGAAAACCTCGCAGTTGCACTAGCCTGAGAGGCAATTGTTAAGAGAGGGTGGGAGTGGCCCTAGGTAGGTTATAGGCTACTACCTATATAGCCTATACCTATACCTAGCTAGGTAGTAGTAAGATGAAAAAAAAGAGAATACCTATACTAGGTATACTCTGTTTTTTTCATCTGTCCACCCGTCTGTGGTGTTTGCGTATGGTAACACTGCATCCCGGGCTTTAGACCTACCTATACTTGGTTTTTTTCCATCTGTCCAGCCACCTGTCGTGTTTGTGTATGGTAACACTGCGTCCCGGGCTTTAGATAAGTCACATTCAGCTTACATTCAACAATAATAACAATATCCTATTTCGAATATCAATGGTGTAATTCGCATACAGTAAATTATTAAAACACTTTTCAGTTGCAAATGTACACCCAGATATCCTTTTATTACCTAAAATTTACACATAGCGTAACTAGTAGTATTTAAAGCCCGAGAAGCAGTGTTACCATGTGAAAACACCACAGGCCGATAGACAGATGAAAAAAAACAGAGCATAGTAGTTATGCTGGACAACTTTTATTCTATGCATTTTGTTATTTGGGGTAATGGTTTTGGAAGTGTAGGATCTGTCTGTGGATCTGTAAACTAGGTACCCCAAAAAAAATTGTAATCCTACTACCTACTAGGTAGGTAGTATTGGCTATAGGCTAGGTACTAACTACTTACTAGGCTAGGTAGTAGCCTATATACTTAGTATTACAAAATACAACTGGCTAACCTTCGGTCTTGCAAGTAAATCAAATTTGAATAAAACTAGCCTAAATAAAAAAAAATTTAATAACTACCTACCTATTACAATATACAACTGGCTAACCTTCGACACGAGTGGCCTACCTAGACACCTTACTCCTAACCTAAACCTAAAGCAAAGCACAAGTTAGGAATTACTTAAATCTTCGTTATTTGCATGTTGTTTACTCACAGTGAGAGAGGACTGTGCTGTATATCAACGATATAAGAGTGCGCGTGTTATAAGAAACCATATCAGAGTGAAGAAAATAGGTAGTCAATAAAATTACAATCCCTGAAGTTATTCCTGGGTTTTCAACACAGTGGAGTGGTATGATGGTATCTTTTCGTGACGTCAGAGAGTTTCTTGATCAAAACAATGAGAGTTTGTGTGTTGTTTCTTAAAACAAAACATGGTCACAATTAAATTTCTGAGCATTGTGGATGCGTAACCTGTAATTAACTAGGCGATCGACAAGCAAATAATTACATAAGTCGTGGTTAAGAGTAGTAACAGACACAATGGGTTTAAACGGAATGCTCCCAGATTATTCTACCTTACGGTACACTTACAACGCACTCAGATACAGTACTAATCTGTAGACCTTTCCCTGGAAGGCGATATTATATTAATATAATAATATATTTAATACGCGTGTGTGTATGTATATATATATATATATATATATATATATATATATATATATGTATATATATATATATATATATATTATATATATATATATATATATGAATATATATGGGGAGGGAGGTAAAGTGAATTTAGATATTAAAGGACATTTGTAGCTTGAATTGATATATATATATATATATATATATATATATATATATTATATATATATATAAGACCAAGTTAGCGCAGAAAATGCAAAGTAAAGTACTATATAGACTTTGGTACGTTGAAGGATATTAAATATTAGGGGTTCTACCAAGACTCAACAGGCTTTAGCGGTAAAATTTATTGCACAACCTCATGGCAAAAACATGAGATCACAGTCTCAGCACATGGCATGCATGATTATTTTGTGTGGGACATATACGTGCTTCATTGGGTTCATTGGAAAGTGCTTTTAACCGATGATAAATTCATTAAAATTTATATTAAATAAATTGGAACAATAGAGTAAAAAAAAAGCGAGCCCAGGTAAAATGCATATCTGGATATCTTTACTGAAAACACTGCAGCGCCGTATTTTCTTCATACCTAATTATATCCATTTAAGAAGGATTTCCAATAGCTTTCCAACGAGCCTATGTTGATTAAAATCAGTGGAAAATTAAGGACGACAGATTTTTCCCATGGCGCCGCGCAGTGACAATCAGCGTCAATATATTTATAGTTCCATGTTCATGAAATTTCGTAATTTTCATTTATAATTACATGTTCAATGGCTCTAAAATAGATAAACACAACGCATAATTTGCTAATTGTGTATAGTTTTTATCTATTTCAGAGCCCTTGAAGATGTAATTATAAATGGAAATTACGAAACGTCGGAAAATAAGGGAATCTTAATTATCCAACAACATATTGTATATAACGGCTATATGCCACTCCACACAAATTACACACACACACACACACACACACACACACACACACATATATATATATATATATATGTATATATATATATATATATATAGACAATATTTATATATATATATTATACATGTGTATGTGTGTGTACATACATATACCCGTCGAATTCGGATAATTTATTAGACCTGAATTCGACAGGTAGCCGGATTCAAATTCGCCATGCCCCAAACCTAGGGGTTGTGACGCCAGTTTTAATCACCAGAGGAGCGTTATGATAGAAGCTCTGGAATTCCTTGGAGGAGGAAATGTCCTTCAATAGCGGATGAGCTACTTACATCAAGCCCTTGTTTTCTGAGGGCTGCCACTGTAGGGCTAGTAAACATTACATCCTAGACATGACTGTCCTAGGGAAGTGCCAATGATTTGGGAACATAGTGTACCTGAAGGCAGAGGAACTGGTATTTTGTGAGACAAAGGTGAAAGGGCAGTGTGTAGTGTACAGGAATAGAAAAGACCAAGAATGATTGTTTGATAAAGCTGTGTATTGATAGGAGTGAGTTGTGCTATATTTTCTTAACAACTCTGGGGATGGGTGAAAGCTGTATATTTGTTAGCTCAAGGATTGTATAGCTATAAGAATGAGTGTGGCAGCAGGAAATGTTGCAACATTGAATGTATATGGTCAAGGAATGGAAGGACAAGTGAGTGAAAGATAACATTTTTGAGATAGTCTGAAGATGTGCCTGGTGGCTAAGTATCGAGAATATGAAGGGTTATTTGAATGCAAAAGTACATTACAGAGAAAACGACTGCATTGTTAGTGAGTTCCTTCGGTGTTTGAACACAGAAAGAACCTTGTGGAAACGGTAATGAACTTGAATGATGGAAATGCGTGGCTTCCAAAGAAAGGTTTAGAAGTATACTTGTGAAAGAGAAAAGGGCGATGAAAATAATTCTTGTAGATTATGTGTTAATACAGACTAGACAGAATAGCAAACTTGGTAGTTGAAATGTTAAGGGGAGAAGAGAGAAAAAGATATTTTCAGATATTTTGAGCATCCCAAACCTGATACTGCATAACCCAGCTGCATTTGTATGATATTCGTACTACTTGCAACCCAGTGACTTTTCTGAGATCCAATAAAATACATCGCCAATCTTCGGTAGTAATCAATCCAAGTTGCCATACAAGAGTAGGTATGACAGTATCAATCTTTTTCAAATCCTGTTTATGAATAAAACGCTGTTATATGATGGGACTAAAAGGATTTTCGTGTGCCATCCCACTAACAGAACCCACCCTTAACCATCCACTCCCAATTCTCTTCATTTTATCTACGAGCCACTTAAAATATGTATACGTCATTGATCGGTGACGTTAAGAGATTATGAAAAGATGGAGTGTCTCGATTAGTTGTTTAAGATGCCCACCGAATTCATTTCACTTTTGATTAGAAACATATCCTTTAAATTTTTTCAAAAAATATCAAAATGCGGCCATAGCGGTAGCAGGATGGTTTTATTTGAAAAATGAGGATAGGGTGATGGAAGGAAAAAAAGGCAAGTGGTAGGATGAGAAACTGAAACTTAGTGAGAAGCAAAATGAGGTCATTTGAAAAAAAGATGAAGTACGTGAATGCAGGAGTAGTACGGGTAAGGCGGTCAAGAAAAGAGATATCAAAAGCAGGCAAGTAATAAACATAGAGGTGAATTAAATACAAAGAATAAGCTTGGTTAAAATGTAGCTTAGAATTTAAGCCGAAATGAGGAGGTGTTACCTGGAAGGATTTCAGTCATGGGTCGATGGAACGAGTGAAGAGGCAGAGCGCAATGAAACAGGAGTAGAAAAGGTTAGTAAAAGTTTGCGAAAGCTTGTGGAACTGACTGGTGACGACACAAGGCGAGCAATCAAGAGATTAAAGAATGATAAAATACCGGGCGTTGGTGAGATTCTCAATGAAGTTCTGTGGTGCAGAGGTGATGTTAAAACTGAGTCGATTACAAGGTTTGTTAGGTATGTCTGGCTGAGGGAAAGATCCAGGGAAACGATTAAAAGTAATAGAGGCAATTCTAAAAATTTTAAGGACATAATTCACTTAGTATACCAAGCAGATTGTCGGGTATGGCGTTGATTGAGAAAATAAGACAGAACAAAAGGACTGATAGGGAAAGAACAATGATGATGTAGATAAAGCTATGGACATTGATAAAGAAGAGGTTATGAGGATCTAGTGTTTGTTATAAAAGTTATGTAAGAAATTTCAAAATAAAAGGAAAATGCTTTGCGTGGCTTACATGGGCCTCAAGAAAAGTTCTTGATAGCACGGAAAGATGCAGTATAGAAGATGCTGAGAATGCATGGAGTTGCAGATAAATTGTTAAGAGAAATAAATGCTTTTATTTTGGAAATTAAAAAGAATGTTAACATATTCTAGCAGAACAGTAACTATACTTTGTTTTTGTTTTTTCATCTGTCCATCCGCCTGTGGTGTTTTTGTATGGTAACACTGCGTCCCGGGCTTTAGATAGTTACGCTATGTGTAAGTTTTAGGTAAATAAAAGGATATCTGGGTGTACATTTGCAACTGAAAAGTGTTTTAATAATTTACTGTATGCGAATTACACCGTTAATATTCGAAATATGATATTATAATCGTTGAATGTAAGCTGAATGTAACTATCTAATGCCCGGGACGCAGTGTTACCATACAAAAACACCACAGGCGGATGGACAGATGGAAAAAAACAGTAACTAGTTTGATGTAAAAGTGTCATAGGCAAGACTATGTTATGTTCTCCTAGGCTGCTGAATATCTTTTTGGATGGAGAGATGCTAGAAGCCAAAGAAAAGAAATTAAATAGTTGATGCTTCGTATGGTATAGTATAGTATTGATTAGGTGTAGTGAAAAGAAATGTCAAAAACTGGTGAAATAGCTTGAAACTGTTTGTAAGAGAAGAAAGTTGAAAGTCAGTGTGAACAAGAATATGATTAAGACAGTATAAGACCTAGAAGATAAAGAACGAATGTTGATATCGATGGTGGAAGAATGGAAGTTGCTGGTAGGTATAAGTATTATGGAGCAAATATAACAGATAATAATATGATAGAAAAAAAGGAGGATTCACAGAACAGGTCAAGCAAGAGAGTGAGTAAAAGATCGAAATGAGACTTAATATGTCAGTGGAAGCCAAAGTGGAGCGTATGACGGGATTTTTCAGCCAACTCGCCTTTGGAAAATGAAATTTAAATATTCAATATGAATGAAAGACTAAAGATTTGAGCTGTTGAAGTAAATTGTCTGCATAATGTTAATAGCATGAGTAAAAAAGGGCGAGAATGGGGAGGTAGTGGGTACAAGTGGCAGTAAATTTTCATGTTGGTGAAAGGATGATCAGTGTTTTTTGAGATGGTTTGGTTACGTGGAAAGAAGGGAAGACGATAGTTTTAAAAAGCTAATCATTCACAGGTAGTAGCAGGAAGAAGGAGAGGAAGACCTAGAAAGTGCTGGATATATGAAGTGAAAGCTACACTGGAAATGAAGGGCCTTCATATCCAGTAAGCGCAAGACTGAATGCAAGATGGGGCTGAATGGTACTACAGTATTGGTAAACTCGATGAGCTGCTGATGAGCATTTTGTCTAGGTGCCTGAAGTGGCTGTTGTTGCAAAAGTTAAGTAACTAAAGCTGTTACTTTGATTCATCCCTTGTCAAGGAAAAAGACCTAGTGTTGAAAAACAGTACGCGTTTTCAAATAATAGTTGCACGTATATAAACGTCGCTGGCTATTCGACTAGACTAGATGGGTAGTACGGTATAGTAAGGGGATGAAAGACAATATAAAAGACTTTGTACGAGTTTCTTCTCGTAATCTGTGTGAGTGAAGTATCCGTAAAATCCTTCCTCTTTCACTGCTACTGGGATTTTGTTCAATGTACGGGTAATGTTATATTGACTGTTGATTTACACGAGCAAATGTACATTCGCAAGCACATAGTCTAAACATCACTAGCAGTAGCCTAGCACAACGTATGTCTAACAGAGCAACATTTTACAAACAAAACTCTAAGAAAGCTATATGCAGATGATACACAAGGATACACAAGTCACTACGTATAATAGGAGAGTTTAATATATATATATATATATATAATATATATATATATATATATATATATATATATATATATATATATATGAACTCTATCAATGATTAGTTACATAACATTCATACGTACCTGCCCAATTCGAACGATCAGAGAAGCGAGTTAATTCCTTATCACCCTCGATGAATTGTCTTTAATTAACTAATACTCGTAACGTATGGTTATCCTAATCAATGGTACTTTAATCCTTATCACAGTGCGACAACCGCCTATCCCCTCACTCATTCTCGTCAGCAAATTATTGGCTCTATCTCACTCCTACTTCCAACTCAGTCCAGTCTGGTATGCAAAAATTTATGGAGAATTTACTACTTGCTTGACGTGACAGCAGGCCCCAAGCTCAGGCGAAAACTAGGCCCAAATTAGTAAGGTCTAAGCTACAAACCCCACCCCATCCCCCGCAAAATGAATATGGGCTATTGTTCCAAGTGATAAGAGAAGGTTTTGATGAATAGCATTTGCCATTAGATTAACCTAGCATCGACCCGCTATATATTTTTGATGATTTAAATATTATGTGCGACCTTTTGAAGGAGGGAGACATCTTTGAGAAATCTTCATCTAGAACGAAGAAATTATTGAATTAGATCCGATACACGTGACAGTTGGAAAATAAAAATTTTTCATATTTCACGAAAATTGAATGACCGTTGGGAGATATATGATAAATGTTTAGGAGAGGGAAGATATGCCTGACACTGAGAACAATAAATACGCAATTAATACGTCAAACCAAATATTTTGACTGACAGTATCACTCACGATCAACGACGAATTGAGACAGTTGGTAGGCAATCTAGATTAAGCATAGGCAGGCTGCACTGGTAAGCAGGTGACAAGAATATTTAAATGGACTATGGAGGTGTGGAATAATGACTTGGCAGGATTTGAAATGGAGGTGACTTGTGATGAAAGGGGTTAATCAACGCCATCTTGAATTGACGTTGGGTTAATCCGTCTTTGTTTTGCTGTCGGATCCGGAGGGTGGATCAGCTGGAGCCGTAGGTAATAACGTCCACTCGTCAGTGAAGTCAGATATCCATGTGTCCTTCAGATAGACTCATATTCTCAGTCTTACTGATGATGGCGGATTCTAGAATGTTACATTTGTACGGACAGTTACTTTTGGAAAACGGCTCGGCCTCCACTCCAATTTATGGTGTGATCAGTATCGCTTATATGTACGAAAATTCCTGCGCTCTCTGAACCGCTTGCTCTGCGCCATGCCTCACTGATCGTTTATGCTTGATTAATCTTTGTGAAATGGATCTGCCAACCTCCCCAATATAAGTCTCATGATAGTTGTTGGATGGAATTTTTTCAACACATGCACTAACTGATTTTTGCCTCTCTCTCTCTCTCTCCCCCTATATATATATATATATATTATATATATATAATATATATATATATATATATATATATGTGTGTGTGTGTGTGTGTGTGTGTGTGTGTGTGTGTGTGTGTGTGTGTGTGTGTGTGTTGAAAAATCCCATAAAATACTAAACGACCAAACCGTATATTTCGATCAACAAATTTCTGTAATCCTGACCACTGGTAAAAGTGGCCAGTTGGTTAGTAACATGTATATTTGTCAGGCATAAACAGGTGTGGCATGACGACGCTTGTGTTGTGTAGAAGTTGGTGCTTGTCCTATGATAGATGGGATCAGCCGCCTTGTTGGCTTACACCTGTGTCGAGACTGGTGGACGCGTCCGCTGGAACACTTGCTAAACAATAGGTCATAAGTACCTCAGTTCACCTCACTCGGTGCACTGTATGTATTCCCTAGGGTTCTTTGTAGCGTCACTTTGGCGCCTAGCTGCAACCCCTTTCAGTCCTTTAACTGTACCTTCTTTCTTATTCGCATTCTTCCATCTTACTTTCCACCCTCTCCCAGCAATTGTTTTATAATGCAACTACGACGTTCGTCTCCTGTTGCACCTATGAAACCTATTTTTACTTTCAAGTTTTCTTTCAGCGTTGAACGAACTCATAAGTCCCATGCAGTGCTTGGCCTTCGGCCTAAACTTTATAATCCATTTCATGCCAATTGGTCATAAGATTAACTCGTCGGTGAAATCCTATTTCCATTGCCCTCCAGACAGATTCCTATTGCTAGTTTGACTGATGTTGGCGAATTCCAGAATTTTCCTTCTATACAGGCAAGGCCAATTGTATTGGCCTTGTATACAGGCAGCTACTTTTGAAAAAACAGCTCGGCTCCACTCCATTTTGTGGTATGGCCAGTATCCTCCAAATGTACGAAAATCTCCAAACCCTCTGGAGCATATCTTACTAATCTTATATCAGGGGACTGAGCCATTTCTTTCAAAGGAAAATGTTACTGTGCCACACCTGAATCTGCCGTAAAAATGAACTTGTCAAGAACCAGATGTCCACATGTACCAGTGATCGGGATACAGTAGCCCATCTATTTTTCAGTTCCTTTCTTTAATAAAGATGATTTAAACACACTTCGTAAATTGAGTAAAAAGGAAGACCTGATATTTTCAAAACCAGATAAAAGGTAAAGGAACCGTTATTCTAAGCAGGGTCGATTACATTCATAAGATGCAAACTATTTTATCGGATGACTCTAAATTTCTGAAAATTGGTGAAAAGGATTTTAAACTCATTTTTAGAAACGAGGGCTGAATCAACCGTTTTTTGAAGTCCCTAAAGAACAAACATACAATTAATCAGGCTACTTAACGACGAGCTCTTCGTCACTGGCTCTTCTTTTGGTGTCATGTATGGGCTTCCGAAAATACATAAGGAAAATATTCCTATGAGGCCAATCCTTTCGTCTTATACTACTCCTAGCTTCAAAATTGCCAAATATCTCATCCCTTTATTGGAAAGCTTTTTTTAATAATGAGCTTAATCTTTCTAATTCCTTAGAATTTTAAAACAGTATTTTGTCTCAGGATTCAGATTTAATCATGGCTAGTTTTGACATAGAATCATTATTTACCAATATACCCGTGGAGGAAACAATTAAGTATATTTTAGATACAATTTTTACTGATGATGAAAGTGTCCACCATGGTTTTAACCGTCCTGATTTTAAGAAGTTGTTAGAGTTGACAGTGCGGGACACTGCCTTTGTTTTTAATGATGAGGTATACGTGCAAGTTGAAGGTGAGGGCATGGGTAACCCACTGAGTTGCACATTCGCTAACATTTTTATGCACAAATTTGAGAGAGAACTGCAGGACAGCTGTCCCTCTTCTTTTAAACCCTTATTTTATCGCCGATATGTGGATGACACTTTTGTTCTTTTTAAGGACCATTTGCACTGTGACTCGTTCTTGCAGCATGCCAATTCTTTACATCCCAAAATTAAATTTACGTATGAATTGGAAAACAATAACCAACTGCCTTTCTTAGATACGATTGTTATCCGTGACGACGACCGTTTTCACACAGGTATATTTCGAAAGGCAACGTTCACAGGCCTTGGTCTTAACTTTTATAGTTTTTGTTTTTTCAATTTTAAATCAAATTCGTTGTCTACCCTCCTCCACAGAGCCATGACATTAACTTCTGATTGGAGACATTTCCACAAAGAAATCGGAATCCTTTACGATTATTTTAAATCAAAATATTATCCTCCAAATCTCTTTATGAAATATGTCAGGAAAACTGAAAATTTCATTTCATCCTCCAGCAGTAATACATTTGGCCCAGACTCTCAAATTTTATATACGATTTCCTTATATGCATGACACTTCTTTTTTTACCTCACTTAAGGAGAATTTTAATTAATCATTTTCCAGCTGTTGATGTTAAGTTTATCTGAATGAACCCTAGAACTATCGGTAATATGTTGCGTCATAAAGAGAGATTACCTCCCTTAATGCAATCCGGCGTTGTCTACATTTATACTTGCTGCCGATGCAATAGGCAGACTTACGTTGGAAACACGCGCCGCTTGCTTAAGGTGAGATGTGATGCGCATATGGGCATTAGTTTCCGTACAAGGTGTAAACTGTCCAACCCAGAACTATCTAACATTAGAAATGATGGGAAATTTTGTAAAAATAGTATAAACTATAAGGATTTCAAGATATTGTTATCAAGTTCATACGAACATCACCTTCCAGTTTTAGAATCTCTAGCTATAAAGAAACTAGTTCCAACCTTGAACAACCATTCATCATCTGTTCCCTTGTACATAGCTTAAACCAGGCCCTTCTTCTTGTTTAGTTTCGATGCGTTTCCATACAGCAACCGAACGCCGTTGAGACAAGGTGTCTTTTTTAACTATATTCCTAATTTCAATAATGCCTTTTTATTTATTTTCTATATATGCCTTTTTATTTTGTTATATACTTCGTTTTATATTATTTCATTTTTAGAGTAACTTGTATTTCAATGTTGTGACTTTATTCAAAGTGTTTTTTTTTTATGTCAACAAAAATAATTTAATGCTGTATTGTATATCAGTTTTTTATCTTTTATTTTAGCCTGGATGATGAGACATTGGTCTCGAAACGTCGCAATGAGAATAAAGTGACATTGTTTAATGCAGTCTTCTTCAACGCCTTCTGATTTGTACTGCCGAGGAATAGCCTAACCATCATGCTGAATTCTGTATATATGATATATATATATATATATATATTATATATATATATATATATATATATATATATATATATATATAAACGAATGGAGTCTGCCAGATGATCTAAACGAGGGCTGAAAGGAGTGCCTCAAAAATAAACAAAAATAAAACAATAGACGTAATGAATGCGGCATTAGCCCCATTGCCTTATAAATGCAGGGAGCTTTGTGACCAGGGTTAAGTATTTGGCAGCAATGAACAATAATCAAGTTGTTTAGATTAGTGTAGAAAAAGAAAGTTTGCAGTCTATGATAACAAGGAGTATCGGCCAATGTTTAGTATAAATAAATAAGTGTAGCTTATTCATAATGAATATTATGTTATTTCGTTTGCTGCAGAAAAAGAAAGTTTGTAGTCTATGATAACAGAGGTGTCGTCCAATGTTCAGAATAAATAAGTGCTACTTATGCATAGTGATTATTATGCTATTTTGTTTGCTGAAAAAGAAAGTTTTCAGGCTATAATAAAAGTATCGTCCAATGTTCAGATAAGTAAATAAGTGGTACCTGTCCTTGGCGAATCATGAGATGGAATGGTAGCACGGAACAAGATCGGCTAATCAATAAAGTCTCGTTCAGTCAGAATGTTGGTCAAGGTTAACAAATATAGTCAATGAAATTATCAGCAAGAGAAGAGATCTGTTTACCATTTCAAGACTGTGACTATCCAGAACGACCTTGAATCTCTTTGTCTTCGTATCACCATTCATTTCAGGCCACATCTGAAATCGATACAAATTATGCTCCTAAAAGTTAGCCGTTCAGAGAATTTAAGTATAACGCTTCAGTTTATTATAAAATTATCGACATATAATCCCTGTGGTGGCCTTCGTGCGTTTCTTTAACTTTTATTTGTATGATTAAATTTATTGCGTTTACATTTTATCCCAAAGTTTTCACATAAATGAGAAATTTAACCCCTAACTTTTTTTTTTTTTGTCGGAAATGAATTTTAAAAAATGTGACCACGATAAAATTTCTCTTTTCTCGATAAATGACTGACGTGATATATTATATTTTAACATCGCTGTATTATTAAAGTGAAGGAGTAATCTGGACTGATCTCTGATTTTAACCAATTCTATTTGTTATACAGTCAATTAAATCTTTAATTATGAATGCACTTTTCTTAACTTTTTGACAAAATTTCGCTTCCGCTACCCTCCATGTGCAACTTCTTACTATCTCAACATATCTCTATCATTTCATTAGGGATTCTTGCTTTTTATGTTGCCCATTATGCAATCTTGTCCACGCTCAAGTACATAGCAGTTTTACAAACGCTTGAATATGTTGCAATTGATCATTAGTTGTTGACAATATTACACAAACAAACATCAAACTTACGTTATAGGGACCACCAAAAGAAAATTTATTGATTATATAATAACATAAAGCACTACTCAACTTCTCTGAACGATAAAGCATTTTTAGCGACTTTTGCTGTGGCACGAAATAAATATAGACGTGAAGACAACGGATTCAAGGAAATTCTAAATAGTCACAGTCTTGAAATGGTTAAGAGATAATGTCTTCTGATGTTGGACATTTTTAAATTACAAGCAGATTAAGGGATTTCACATCTGTATGCATTCTTCATCTCCCATCTGTTGCTCAGAAGCACTGTGATGTGTCATTGATTTTGCGGCCTAGGCATTCAGTTTCCCATTTTCATTACGCTCTCTCTCTCTCTCTCTCTCTCTCTCTCTCTCTCTCTCTCTCTCTCTCTCTCTCCCCTAGGCCAATCCATCGAACAATCAATTTCGTTGCAATCAATTGCTGTTTCAGCTCGACTCTTTGTATTATCGAACACATTCCGTTCGCTTTCCGCCACTTCTTCTTCATTCTCCTCCTCCTCCTCCTCCTCTCCTCCTCCTCCTTCCTTCCTCCTCCTCCTCCTCCTCCTTCCTCCTCCTCCGCCTCCTCTTCCTCTTCCTCCTCCTCCTCATCTCTCTTGATATTTTGGAGGCCGCTGTATCAGCGCCCATTCGTTTCATCAGGCGGGCTCCTTGTATTTGTCAAATTCTACTTTATAGTTTTCTTGGCTTACTCGTTCTCTCTACGTCGTAACTGTTATTGCAATAAATGTCTTTACCTTCTCATCTATTTTTGGCTTAACTTTACGTGTGTTAATTTCATTTTACAAACTTATTTGTTGATTTCGTTTTCGAAATTAGTCAAAATCTGACTGAAATAGTGTTAAGGTGGCCATCCCGTAAATTACAGTCAGAATGCTCACTATTTTCCGCTTAAATCGAGAGGTGTCACGATTTCGCTGACTTGGCAGTGATTTTAGCCTCCATTTTCTGAACGTTTTGGTTCTCATTCCATTTCTACAGGAAACAGTGATGCTGTTATGGATGTGCAATGTCGTTGTTTTCTTTTGCAAACTTTGCCTTCATAGACTGCATGCGTAGTATTGTTTCTCCTCCACTAACCTTTGAAAGAAATGGTACCGCATCTCAGTGTAGGTTAGTGGTTTTAATAACCTTTGAAACTAAATATTAGTATTTTAGTTTGTTTCAAGACACATATCTGTTTCCTGTCTGTTTTTTAGTTAATTTTCGAACTTAGTATCAGCATTGTAGATTGTTTCCAGTTATGAATATACCTAGCCTACACTCTCAATGTTATTGATGGTTAAATATTGATAGCCATTTTACAAGTTGCCGACATTGATAGTAACAATTTATTTTTAAAGGTTAAATATTGATAGCCATTTTACAAGTTGCCGACATTGATAGTAACAATTTATTTTTAAAGTTATTATTTGAGAATACATCCCAGGAAATAAAACGAAACAGTGATCATTCTCTATTAAAATACAACTTGTGAAAATGAAACGTATATAGATATGAGAGAAATGCATCATTGAACGAGGAAATAGTTGTGGTACCAGAAATATCACTGCTATTGAAGTTGGTTAACAAATGCCGAAGAAAAGATGAAAATAAAAACAAAAACCAGGAAACATAAGTATAATATCGAGAAGGAAAAACAAACAAAAAAAATGCCATTTAGAACTGCGACTACTTCAACTTAAAAGCAAAGTTAATTTGAAAAATGTTTTCATTCCGTCACAATGGATATAATCAACATTTGTTTTAGTCGACTACTTAGAAAGTACTATATATATATTATATATTATATATATATCTATATATATATATATATATTATATATATATATATATATATACCAATAAACCATCACGATCGAGGGAAACTGTATGATTTGTGTTCTGTCTGCGAATTTGCATTTTGATTCTACACAATACATGATATACCAGTTTCTTGGAAAATCTAGTTTTTTTTTTTTTTTTTTTTTTGTATTAACAGGATTTCGAAGTTTCGAGAGCTATAGTACTAATAGCGAATAGACAAATATTTAGGCAAATACAATAAATCGTGATTTCACCTGACTTATTATTATTATTATTATTATTATTATTATTATTATTATTATTATTATTATTATTATTATTATTATTATTATTATAGCAGAATTTATAGAATTGATCTTATACAGAATTCTCTCAATTCTGTGTAAGACCAATTCTGTAAATTCTGCCATTATATTCAATAAAACATGTTTGAAAGAAGGTCTGTTTCTGGCATATTATTATTTAGGAAGCAGACCCTCTCTAAAGTATTGGCTACTTCAGCAACGTTATGCTTGTACAGATTCTTCTCTATTTTTCGAATAGCGGCTTTTTTCAGCACTACTTAAACAGGCTAGTAGAGCGCCTATGGAGGTCATTATCAAGTGCAGGGTCAAGAGAATGACCTCCATAGGCGCTCTACTAGCCTGTTTAAGTAGTAAGTACTGAAAAAGCCGCTATTCGAAAAATAGAAAAGCATCTCTACAAGCATAACGCTGCTGAAGTAGCCATTACTTTTAATGGTTTTTTTTTTTTTTTTTTTTTTTTTTTTTTTTTTTTTTGGTTTTTTTTTTTTTTTTTTTTTTTTTTTTTTTTTTTTTTTTTTTTTTTTTTTTTACTCTATTACAGTCCTCCAATCCGACTGGGTGGTATTTATAGTGTGGGGTTCCGGGTTGCATCCTGCCTCCTTAGGAGTCCATCACTCTTCTTATTATGTGTGCCGTTTCTAGGATCACACTCTTCTGCATGAGTCCTGGAGCTACTTCAGCCCTCTAGTTTTTTCTTGATTCCTTTTCAGAGATCTGGGACCGTGCCTAGTGCTCCTATGATTATGGGTACGATTTCCACTGGCATATCCCATATCCTTCTTATTTCTATTTTCAGATCTTGATACTTATCCATTTTTTCCCTCTCTTTCTCTTCAACTCTGGTGTCCCATGGTATTGCGACACCAATGAGTGATACATTCTTCTTGACTTTGTCAATCAACGTCACGTCTGTCCTGTTTGCACTTATCACCCTATCCGTTCTGATACCATAGTCCCAGAGGATCTTTGCCTGATCGTTTTCTATCACTCCCTCAGGTTGGTGCTCGTACCACTTATTACTGCAAGGTAGCTGATGTTTCTTGCCCAGGCTCCAGTGGAGGGCTTTTGCCACTGAATCATGCCTCTTTTTGTACTGGTTCTGTGAAAGTGCCGAGCATTCACTTGCTATGTGGTTTATGGTTTCATTTTTCATATTGCACTTCCTACATATGGAGATATGTTATTTCCGTCTATCGTTCTTTGAACATATCTGGTTCTTAGGGCCTGATCTTGTGCCGCTGTTATCATTCCTTCAGTTTCCTTCTTTAGCTCTCCCCTCTGTAGCCATTGCCAATTGTCATCAGCTGGGCTAGTTCTTTAGTCTGTCTCATGTATTGTCCCGTGCATTGGTTTGTTGTGCCAGTCCTCTGTTCTTTCTGTCTTTCTCCTGTCTCTGTATATTTCTGGGTCTTCGTCTACTTTTATTAGTCCTTCTTCCCATGCACTCTTTAGCCACTCGTCTTCACTGGTTTTCAGATATTGCCCCAGTGCTCTGTTCTCAATGTTGACGCAGTCCTCTATAGCTTTAGTAGTTCCTCTCCCTCCCTCCTTCCTTTCGTGTTATGTATAGTCTGTCCGTATTTGCTCTTGGGTGTAGTGCTTTGTGTATTGTCATATGTTTTCCTGGTTTTCTGGATCTATGCTGCGGAGTTCTGCCTTCGTCCATTCGACTATTCCTGTGCTGTATCTGATTACTGGCACTGCCCATGTGTTTATGGCTTTTATCATATTTCCGCGTTGAGTTTTGACTTGAATATCGCCTTGAGTCTCTGCATATATTCTTTCCTGATCGTGTCCTTCATCTCTTGGTGTTTTATATTCCCTCCTTCCATTATTCCCAGGTATTTGTATCCTGTCTCATCTATGTGTTTGATGTTGCTCCCATCTGGTAGCTTTATCCCTTCAGTTCTCGTTACTTTGCCTTTTTGTATGTTGACTAAGGCGCATTTTTCTATTCCAAACTCCATCCTGATGTCCCCAGATACAATCCTTACAGTCTGGATTAGGGTATCTATTTCCATGATGCTCTTACCATACAGCTTGATGTCGTCCATGAACATCAGATGGTTGATTCTGTTGCCTTTCTGTTGCCTCTTTTCTTGAGTTGGTACCCGGCATCCATCTTCTGTAGTACTTTTGTCATGGGAATCATGGCTACTACGAAGAGTAGTGGGGACAGTGAGTCGCCCTGGAAGATCCCTCTCCTGATATTAACCTCTGCTAGTCTTATTCCAGAGCTTGTAAGTATTGTATTCCAGTTGCGCATTGTATTTTTGAGGAAGCTGATGATGTTTTCCTCTGCCCCATATATTTTCAGGCATTCTATTAGCCATGTGTGTGGTATCATGTCAAAGGCTTTCTTATAGTCCTATCCATGCCATGCTTAGATTGGTTTTCCTTCTCCTACTGTTCTTCATTACCATTTTGTCTATCAGGAGCTGGTCTTTTGTGCCCCTACACTTCCTTCTGCAGCCTTTCTGTTGGTGGGGGATGGTGTTTGTCTCCTCTAGGTAGTTATATAGCCTTTCTTTACTGATGATACCTGTTAGTAACTTCCACATTATTGGTAGGCAGGTGATAGGCCTGTAGTTACTGGCTATATTTCCCTTACTCTTGTCTTTTTGTACTAAGGATGTTCTTCCTGTGGTCATCCATTTGGTGCTTGGTGATTTGAGATACAATGCTGGAGCTGTTCTGCTATTCGTGGGTGTAGGGCCTTAAAGTTTTTGAGCCAGTATCCATGGACTTCATCGGGACCTGGGGCTTTCCAGTTTGGCATTTTCTTAGTTGTGTCTGACTGTGTCTGTCGTGATGTCTGTGATCTTTGTTTTATTCTCCCTGTTTCTTCTTCTTGACTTCCTGGAGCCATGTTGCATGTTTGTTGTGTGATACCGGGTTGCTCCATATGTTTTCCCAGAGTCTCTTACTTGGTTCGGCTTCAGGAATTTCTGGGTGGTTGTCTTCCCCTCTTAGTTGGCTGTATAGTCTTTCTGGTTGGTCCGAATAGTTTGTTCTGTTGGTATCCCTTATTCCTGTTCGTGTACCGTTGGATCTTATGTGCTTTGGCCTTAAGCCTCTGTTTTACATCTTCTATTGTGTTGTTTAGTCTCCTCTCTTGTACTTTGTATTTCTCGTTGAGTTCCTCCCTTGTTTTCTTGCTTCTTAGCCTTTTTTCTGCCATCTCTTTCAGTTTACTCAAGTCAGATCTCATCACCATGATTTGCTTTTCCAGACGCCTTTTCCAAGGAGGTTGCTGTTTTGGTTTCTGTTGTTGGTTGGTGCTGGTGATGTTGGTGTTCGAATCCCCATCAGTTCTGCTACTAATCTTGCTCCTGCATATACCAAGTTATTTGTTTCCGTGATACTGGTGGTGTGTATTATGCCCATTATTTCATTGACCTCACTTGTTTTCTCCCTTAATTTCTTGGTGTTGTAGGCTTTCATGGAGGGGATCTTTGTTCTCTCTGTATCTGGCTCCATCCATTGTCTAATCTTTTCTACCCATTCCGTCCTCTCTGTTACTTCGTCGGTGTTTCTTCGTGTGTCGTTGTTTGATACCTCATCCTCCCTGTCGTCTTCTGTGGCATCGTCTCTCAGTTCGTCTTCGTGTAATTTGTTGTCGTGTGACATTTCCCTTTCCAGTTCTTCTCTTTCTGTTGGGGAGAGCCAGTTGTTTTTCTTTATGTTCCTTACTTGGTCTGCCAGCCTCTGCTCTGTTTGGGGGGTGTTATTCCTCTCATTCCAGATGTTGACCAATCTTCTTCTATATCCTCTCTCCGTCGGGTTGCTTCTGATGTAGCATCTCCATATTTCCTTATTTTCTTCTCTTGTCCATTTCTTCCTTTTTGCCTCTGTAGCTCCAATCTCAGGCTGTTGATTACTCTCGTTGTGGTGATCAGTTGCTGGATGACGACCTCCAAGTACCTGACCGTCTTCCCCTTCAGTTGGGTTGAATACCTGGTTGCCGGACGAAGCTCCTCTGTTGCCAGAGGTTCCATTTACGTCGTTGTCGTTTATTCCTTCATTTCTTTCCATCATTGCTGAGTTTTTGCTATTTAACCCATAGCTGGACCCTACCCCATCAGGATAGGTACTCATTTACAGCTGAGTAGACTGAGGAAATTATGGTAAAGATCCTTTCCCAAGGAATCAACGCCGAGAGCGGTCACCCATCCAATGACTGACCAGCCCCAATGTTGCTTAACTTGACTTAAGTCTATTGACGACCTTTATTATTATTATTTTATTATTTTTTATTATTATTATGATTATTATTATTATTATTATTATTATTATTATTTATTTTATTATTATTATAAAGAGAGGAAACGAAGAAAAGGAAATAGCAAAAAATGAACGATCAGATGAAGCTTATTACCAAATAAAATTAATATTAAACCAATATACAGCCTTTCTTAAATGGCAAGGAATGCAGTCATCAACATTAACTCCAAATGAGTGACAGAAAAAACACGTCATATATATATACGTATATATATATATATATATATATATATATATATATATATATATATATATATCTATATATATATATATATATATATAGATATATATAGATATATATATATATATATATATATATATATATATATATATATATATATATGTGTGTGTGTGTATATATATATATATATATATATATATATATATATATATATATTATAACTATTATCCGCAAGAAAATATATTAAAAAAAATTTTTAAGAGATCACCAACTTGACAGATTGATTGCGAGCTCTCTGGCGTTGCAAATATCAGGGGTCACTTGAACGGAAGGCTGCCGCGTTGCACTTATAGGCTCTCACGGATCTTGGTTGGAGCGAAAACCAACTGACCTTTCAGAACTTTTGCGCTGGAAGCATGATTTCTGTATATCGTTCTTCATATGTCCCTAACTGAGATTAAGTTTTTTTCTGAACTGAAGCCATAAAATAAATTTCACAGGTGAGGAGGCATTCTATTAAAAACATTGACAGAGTCACAGGTTATAACACGAACCTCCATAAGAAACAACGTAGGTCTACAAGTTTGGAAAACTGTGTAAAAGTCTTCCTGTGGATGCTAAGCAATTGGTACCACAAAAGTCCAAGCGAAGATGCATTACTACCTGATTATAATTCTTGTTTTCACTTTCATTTTTATCTATTTATTTATTAATCTGTTAAATTATTTTCACTTTTCTAATAACTGATCTCTTTTTTCTGTATTTCTTATTTATTACCTTCTGGTACTTCTTCCTGATGAACACTCAGTGGCCCCTGTGACCTCGTTCCATATGAATAAGGTTAATTTTCTGAATAATAATAATAATAAAAATAATAATAATAATAATAATAATAATAATAATTAAAATAATAATAATTAATAATAATAATAATAATAATAATAATAATAATAATAATAATAATAATATGAGGCGCCGTGGAGGAGTGGGTTAGGTCGTCAATAGACTTAAGTCAAGTTAAGCAACATTGGGGCTGGTCAGTCGTTGGATGGGTGACCGCTCTCCTCGGCGTTGATTCCTTGGGAAAGGATCTTTACCACAATTTCCTCAGTCTACTCAGCTGTAAATGAGTACCTATTCCTGATGGGGTAGGGTCCAGCTATGGGTTAAATAGCAAAACTCAGCAATGATGGAAAGAAATGAAGGAATAAACGACAACGACGTAAATGGAACCTCTGGCAACAGAGGAGCTTCGTCCGGCAACCAGGTATTCAACCCAATTGTAGGGGAAGACGGTCAGGTACTTGGAGGTCGTCATCCAGCAACTGATCACCACAACGACAGTCATCAACAGCCTGAGATTGGAGCTACAGAGGCAAAAAGGAAGAAATGGACAAGAGAAGAAAATAAGGAAATATGGAGATGCTACATCAGAAAGGCAACCCGACGGAGAGAGGATATAGAAGAAGATTGGCCAACATCTGGAATGAGAGGAATAACACCCCCCAAACAGAGCAGAGGCTGGCAGACCAAGTAAGGAACATAAAGAAAAAGAACTGGCTCTCCCCAACAGAAAGAGAAGAACTGGAAAGGGAAATATCAGACGACAACGAATTACACGAAGACGAACTGAGAGACGATGCCACAGAAGACGACAGGGAGGATGAGGTATCAAACAACGACACACGAAGAAACACCGACGAAGTAACAGAGAGGACGGAATGGGTAGAAAAGATTAGACAATGGATGGAGCCAGATATAGAGAGAACAAAGATCCCCTCCATGAAAGCCTACAACACCAAGAAATTAAGGAGAAAACAACTGAGGTCAATGAAATAATGGGCCTAATACACACCACCAGTATCACAGAAACAAATAACTTGACATATGCAGGAGCAAGATTAGTAGCAGAACTGATGGGGATTCGAACACCAACACCACCGTCACAACCAACCAAACAGAAACCAAAACAGCAACCGCCTTGGAAAAGGCGCCTGGAAAAGCAAATCATGGTGATGAGATCTGACTTGAGTAAACTGAAAGAGATGGCAGAAAAAGGCTAAGAAGCAAGAAAACAAGGAGGAACTCAACGAGAAATACAAAGTACAAGAGAGGGGACTAAACAACGCAATAGAAGATGTAAAACAGAGGCTTAAGGCCAAAGCACACAAGATCCAACGGTACATGAACAGGAATAAGGGATACCAACAGAACAAACTATTCGGAACCAACCAGAAAAGACTATACAGCCAACTAAGAGGGGAAGACAACCACCCAGAAATTCCTGAAGCCGAACCAAGTAAGAGACTCTGGGAAAAACATATGGAGCAATCCGGATATCACACAACAAACATGCAACATGGCTCCAGGAAGTCAAGGAAGAAGAAACAGGGAGAATAAAACAAAGATTCACAGACATCACGACAGACACAGTCAGACACCAACTAAAGAAAATGCCAAACTGGAAAGCCCCAGGTCCCGATGAAGTCCATGGATACTGGCTCAAAAACTTCAAGGCCCTACACCCACGAATAGCAGAACAACTCCAGCATTGTATCTCAAATCACCAAGCACCCAAATGGATGACCACAGGAAGAACATCCTTAGTACAAAAAGACAAGAGTAAGGGAAATATAGCCAGTAACTACAGGCCTATCACCTGCCTACCAATAATGTGGAAGTTACTAACAGGTATCATCAGTGAAAGGCTATACAACTACCTAGAGGAGACAAACACCATCCCCCACCAACAGAAAGGCTGCAGAAGGAAGTGTAGGGGCACAAAAGACCAGCTCTGATAGACAAAATGGTAATGAAGAACAGTAGGAGAAGGAAAAGAAACCAACCTAAGTATGGCATGGATAGACTATAAGAAAGCCTTCGACATGATACCACACACATGGCTATAGAATGCCTGAAAATATATGAGGCAGAGGAAAATACCATCAGCTTCCTCAAAAATACAATGCACAACTGGAATACAATACTTACAAGCTCTGGAATAAGACTAGCAGAGGTTAATATCAGGAGAGGGATCTTCCAGGGCGACTCACTGTCCCCACTACTCTTCGTAGTAGCCATGATTCCCATGACAAAATACTACAGAAGATGGATGCCGGGTACCAACTCAAGAAAAGAGGCAACAAAATCAACCATCTGATGTTCATGGACGACATCAAGCTGTATGGTAAGAGCATCAAAGAAATAGATACCCTAATCCAGACTGTAGGATTGTATCTGGGGACATCAGAATGGAGTTTGGAATAGAAAAATGCGCCTTAGTCAACATACAAAAAGGCAAAGTAACGAGAACTGAAGGGATAAAGCTACCAGATGGGAGCAACATCAAACACATAGATGAGACAGGATACAAATACCTGGGAATAATGGAAGGAGGAGATATAAAAACACCAGAGATGAAGGACACGATCAGGAAAGAATATATGCAGAGACTCAAGGCGGATACTCAAGTCAAAACTCAATGGAGGAAATATGATAAAAGCCATAAACACATGGGCAGTGCCAGGTAATCAGATACAGCGCAGGAATAGTGGAAGTGGACGAAGGCAGAACTCCGCAGCATAGATCAGAAAACCAGAAACAAATGACAATACACAAAGCACTACACCCAAGAGCAAATACGGACAGACTATCATAACACGAAAGGAAGGAGGGAGAGGACTACTAGTATAGAGGACTGCGTCAACATTGAAAACAGAGCACTGGGGCAATATCTGAAAACCAGTGAAGACGAGTGGCTAAAGAGTGCATGGGAAGAAGGACTAATAAAAGTAGACGAAGACCCAGAAATATACAGAGACAGGAGAAAGACAGAGAGAACAGAGGACTGGCACAACAAACCAATGCACGGACAATACATGAGACAGACTAAAGAACTAGCCAGCGATGACAATTGGCAATGGCTACAGAGGGGAGAGCTAAAGAAGGAAACTGAAGGAATGATAACAGCGGCACAAGATCAGGCCCTAAGAACCAGATATGTTCAAAGTACGATAGACGGAAATAACATCTCTCCCATATGTAGGAAGTGCAATACGAAAAATGAAACCATAAACCACATAGCAAGTGAATGCCCGGCACTTGCACAGAACCAGTACAAAAAGAGGCATGATTCAGTGGCAAAAGCCCTCCACTGGAGCCTGTGCAAGAAACATCAGCTACCTTGCAGTAATAAGTGGTACGAGCACCAACCTAAGGGAGTGATAGAAAACGATCACGCAAAGATCCTCTGGGACTATGGTATCAGAACGGATAGGGTGATACGTTGCAAATAGACCAGACGTGACGTTGATTGACAAAATCAAGAAGAAAGTATCACTCATTGATGTCGCAATACCATGGGACACCAGAGTTGAAGAGAAAGAGGGAAAAAATGGATAAGTATCAAGATCTGAAAATAGAAATAAGAAGGATATGGGATATGCCAGTGGAAATCGTACCCATAATCATAGGAGCACTAGGCACGATCCCAAGATCCCTGAAAAGGAATCTAGAAAAACTAGAGGCTGAAGTAGCTCCAGGTCTCATGCAGAAGTGTGTGATCCTAGAAACGGCACACATAGTAAGAAAAGTGATGGACTCCTAAGGAGGCAGGATGCAACCCGGAACCCCACACTATAAATACCACCCAGTCGAATTAGAGGACTGTGATAGAGCAAAAAATAATTAATAATAATAAGGAAGTGTAGGGGCACAAAAGACCAGCTCCTGATAGACAAAATGGTAATGAAGAACAGTAGGAGAAGGAAAACCAACCTAAGCATGGCATGGATAGACTATAAGAAAGCCTTCGACATGATACCACACACATGGCTAATAGAATGCCTGAAAATATATGGGGCAGAGGAAAACACCATCAGCTTCCTCAAAAATACAATGCGCAACTGGAATACAATACTTAGAAGCTCTGGAATAAGACTAGCAGAGGTTAATATCAGGAGAGTGATCTTCCAGGGCGACTCACTGTCCCCACTATTCTTCGTAGTAGCCATGATTCCCATGACAAAAGTACTACAGAAGATGGATGCCGGGTACCAACTCAAGAAAAGAGGCAACAGAATCAACCATCTGATGTTCATGGACGACATCAAGCTGTATGGTAAGAGCATCAAGGAAATAGATACCCTAATCCAGACTGTAAGGATTGTATCTGGGACATCAGGATGGAGTTTGGAATAGAAAAATGCGCCTTAGTCAACATACAAAAAGGCAAAGTAACGAGAACTGAAGGGATAAAGCTACCAGATGGGAGCAACATCAAACACATAGATGAGACGGGATACAAATACCTGCGAATAATGGAAGGAGGGAATATAAAACACCAAGAGATGAAGGACACGATCAGAAAGGAAAGAATATATGCAGAGACTCAAGGCGATACTCAAGTCAAAACTCAACGCCGGAAATATGATAAAAGCCATAAACACATGGGCAGTGCCAGTAATCAGATACAGCGCAGGAATAGTCGAATGGACGAAGGTAGAACTCCGCAGCATAGATCAGAAAACCAGGAAACATATGACAATACACAAAGCACTACACCCAAGAGCAAATACGGACAGACTATACCTAACACGAAAGGAAGGAGGGAGAGGACTACTAAGTATAGAGGACTGCGTCAACATCGAGAACAGAGCACTGGGGCAATATCTGAAAACCAGTGAAGACGAGTGGCTAAGAGTGCATGGGAAGGAAGGACTAATAAAAGTAGACGAAGACCCAGATATATACAGAGACAGGAGAATGACAGACAAAACAGAGGACTGGCACAACAAACCAATGCACGGACAATACATGAGACAGACTAAAGAACTAGCCAGCGATGACACATGGCAATGGCTACAGAGGGGAGAGCTAAAGAAGGAAACTGAAGGAATGATAACAGCGGCACCAGATCAGGCCCTAAGAACCAGATATGTTCAAAGAACGATAGACGGAAATAACATCTCTCCCATATGTAGGAAGTGCAATACGAAAAATGAAACCATAAACCACATAGCAAGCGAATGCCCGGCACTTTCACAGAACCAGTACAAAAAGAGGCATGATTAAGTAGCAAAAGCCCTCCACTGGAGCCTGTGCACGAAACACCAGCTATCTTGCAGTAATAAGTGGTACGAACACCAACCTGAGGGAGTGATAGAAAACTTTCAGGCAAAGATCCTCTGGGACTATGGTATCAGAACAGATAGGGTGATACGTGCAAATCGACCAGACGTGACGTTGATTGACAAAATCAAGAAGAAAGTCTCACTCATTGATGTCGCAATACCATGGGACACCAGAGTTGAAGAGAAAGAGGGAAAAAATGGATAAGTATCAAGATCTGAAAATAGAAATAAGAAGGATATGGGATATGCCAGTGGAAATTGTACCCATAATCATAGGAGCACTAGGCACGATCCCAAGATCCCTGAAAAGGAATCTAGAAAAACTAGAGGCTGAAGTAGCTCCAGGACTCATGCAGAAGAGTGTGATCCTAGAAACGGCGCACATAGTAAGAAAAGTGATGGACTCCTAAGGAGGCAGGATGCAACCCGGAACCCCACACTATAAATACCACCCAGGAATTGGAGGACTGTGATAAACAGACCCCCCCCCACCCCCACACACACAAAATGATAATGAAAATAAGTGAGCCACATTGGCTCCCAATAACAGCAAGAATAGAATGCAAAACACTTCTTACAGTCTTCAAAGTACCAAAATATGGTGAACCAACATATCTAAGAAACTGCTTAAGCTTCTTTAGACCTATGCAGCTGAAGCATACAGGTTCTTTAAATCTAGAACAAATAGTAAGTCAGGCGAGAGAGCATTTGAATACTGTGCACCAAACTATACAACAAAATACCGCCTGAATTGAGGCTCATACAATAAGAAAGCAGAATTAAAAAAGAAATAGAGACTCTCCCATTTAATTCTACAGGAGCAACGATACGGACGAAAAAACACTAAAAGACGATTATGAAATATAAGAAGCAACTTATTTTGAAAACGTAGGCTATAAGGGCCCGCCAGAGAGGGAATCATCCCTGTGGAGGCCTGTACATAAAATCAAACAAATTGAACAAAGTGAAGTGATAATATTAATAATAATAGATCCCTATTGCAAGGTAAGAGTCCGGGGCTCCACACCAGGCATACCACTCCCTTTCATGAAGCCGACTTAATCTAAACCAACAAACTATACTTTATAAAATTATTATTTTACGTATTTTACAAATATGAAAAGATTATAATTTCAGTTATTAAACATCGATATATATATATATATATATATATATATATATATATATATATATATATATATATATATATATATATATCAGATAGATAGATAGATAGATAGATAGATAGATAGATAGATAGATAGATAGATAGATGTAGATGCGTATGGATAGATAAAACGTTGCTTCATTTACAGTCACTTTTCTGCATCAGATAATCTGGAGTAAAACTTCCCATTACTTAATCCCTCTGCATATCTAGCTACCTGAGAGAGAGAGAGAGAGAGAGAGAGAGAGAGAGAGAGAGAGAGAGAGAGAGAGAGAGAGAGAGAGAGGAGGCGAGAGAGAGAGAAGAGAGAGAGAGAGAGAGAGAGACCTTGTATAAAGGAAACATCAGGAAGACCCTTATCTGCATAAGTATACGCATTTTGATTAACTTTTGCGCCTTGAATCTAGTTTTGATATCAAACTCGCCTTCAAAATGACCGCTACTGCCACTAGAAAGCTGCGCTTCTCTAATCCTACATAGCGCGTGCGCAGTGAATCCGTTCTGGCAGAGAACATCATCATGGCTTCTTCCGAGGAAATTATGGAGGAGTCTATAACTTCTCCCGGCACCCCAGACTCCCGCAAAAGACCGTTGGATATCGATTCGGATGATGTCATGTCGAAGAGGTCGCATTATATCCCAGGTAAGGTTTGGAAGTGTCCCCCGGGCTTCGGAAATCGCCGTAAATCGGCGATTCTCCTGTAGAAGGCGATCGGCTCAATAAATGTGTCTGTGTCTTTTTCGTGGCTTTAGCAGATGATGATTCGACGCGACGATTTCGTTTTGCTTCTTTCGCGATGACTCTTAATATGAACCAGAGTTCGAGGAAGGTGTAAATGAAGGAGAAGGCGACTTCAAACGAGGAAATGTTAGAAAAGTGTTCGTTAGGTAACATTCCGTAAATTTTGGTAGATAGCTAAGCCGCGTAGGACGACTTCGATCGCTTGGGGTCGGTCGCCGCCGCTGCTGCCGCCGGCGACGCTGTTGGTGACGGTGAGTTTGAACCGTTGAATGATTTCCCTTCATTATTTCCCTGTTAACCTTCCAGAGTGTCTTATGACCTCATTCCACAATTCCCAATGAAAACAGCGAGACCTTCGGGGTATGTTTGGTATGTGGTTGCCAATCGTGTTCGTTAATGGGGGGGTTACCTTTGGGCTGAAGTAACCCACCAAAGCTTAGACTCAAGCTGACGGTGTAATAAATTTCCAGGAGATGGATAAGGGACGCTTTACAGTATCCTGAAACGAAGGATGTTGAGGGATAAATTTCACGTTGGCTTCCCCTGTAGCTCTGTTTGTCAATACAGTGGTTATAGCCAAGTAGGCCACCTGGTAGCCCTTCTGTAGCCCATGTGGTAGCCTATAGTTTACTTTTAAATAACAGTAATAACTAAGTATGAATGTGGATATACGTTTTGTCTTGAGTGTTGGATGTGATTTAACATGTATTTTCGTTGGAAATTGATAGTTGACCCACTTAACCATCCCCAAATCTAACTATAGAACAGAGGACCATTATATAGGTGGGAATGTGGTTATTTTTATTTTGGGGGTTATCCTAACCTAATGTCAACTAGCCCAACCTAGGATCCTTCGTCCTACCTTGACGCTTCTTTCCCCAGTTTGGTGTTCCCAAATCATAAGGTGACATGTAGGAGTGCAGTCAAAGCTAAGTTTCCCATGTGTGACAGGTCTTACCTGGACTGGAGTGTCATAAATAATAGAGAAATGCTATTTGTTTGTTGTTTTTATGGCCCATATTAACCCATTTTTGACCTCCATTCCTCTTTACAGTTTAGCTTACCCCTGACCTTAAGACTATGGTCACTCACTAACCCCTGTTGACGTAGGAGCAAGTGGTGTGTTTATATAATAGGATAACCAACCATATCCGATGAACAAGTAGCTTATGTAACTTCATCAACACCCTTAAAAATCATTATAAAGACCTTAGTTCCAATTTTAATTCCTTCCTTACATAATAGTATTTCTTATGCAGAACTGACAGAAAAATCCAAGCTTATTTCTCTTGTAAAACCTCACAACCTCTCTCCTGATAGCATTGGTAGTCAAATCTATGTGTTTTAAAAATGTAGTTACTCTGCATGACAATTTTTAATGACCACCTTAGATTTTTACAATATATGTTGGTCATTTCATATCTACTTTCAGTAGGATACAGGTCGTGAGGTTTTTTTTTATATATTTAGTGTTAATAGGTTTAGCTGGCAAGAATATATATTGTTGTATATACATAATGGAAGTTTAGCAGTTTTAGAAAGTATTGTATTCATAATTTAGCTAGGAAACAAAAAGTTTTCCCCAAACCAGATGAAAGTAAGCAAAACTCTAAGGGGTTACATGTATCAAAAGTGTTTACAGTATAAAAAAAAAAAAAAGTCAGATTACATAGCAAATGTATACATGATGGCACATCAATGTAAAGAGGAAGATATGCAGATGCACATGGTGAAAGAAGGATAATTCTAAAAAAAATTTCCTTACCTTCCATGAGAAGTTGAAAATGACAATTTACAATCCCTTTTGGGGCCTCTTTTACAAGACGAATGTAAATTTGACCAACTTATATATATATTTTTTCTAATAAATAAATTATTTTCTTTTGTAAAATTATAATTACTGCTCACACAATATCAAAACAGATAAGAAATTAAAGCAGTAACAGTTTCTTAGCATATTTTTTGAAAAATATTTACATGAATTTACTGAGAACATAGATTCAGTAACATGTTTTTTACTTTTATATGTTTTTGCTAATATTTCTTTGCAATTTTCTTTGTAAAATTACATTTACAACTGACATACTACGTAAAAAGACAAAAAAAAAATAGCACCCCTTGGTATATTTACGAGCAAATTTACAAAAAGACGTCATGTGAGAGAGAGATGCAGAGCATTCCCCCCTTCAAGTCACAAGCACTACTGAAATCCTGAGATGCCCACACTCGTGATCTTAGTCAGTATAAAAGTTGCCATAAGTGAATTTATGGGCTATAAAAGTATTGGCACCTTTTTCCCACCCAATTCTTTCCCAATTGATGGCGCATAATATTTTTTAACTACAGATTGCACGTAATTTTGTTTAACTACAGGATCAATCCCCCCACAACCCCAAACCTGTTATTACTACTCTCAAGGATCAGTCCGTCCATTAAGGGTGATTAATCAGCCTTTAAGTCAGGAAACGTCAAATATTTTCATAGGTGTGAGTTAATAAATTGATCCATATGTGAAGGTATACAAAAACAAGAAGCAGCATATTGTACTGGTAGAATAATTAAAGATTTTCATTGTACTTTTGTGCCCTTGGAGTCCCTAATAGGACCATTTTATTATGAATATTGTTTTGATTCTTTGTTATATACAAATTAAAGTAATTTGTCATTTCAAAAAGTGTTGTTAAAAGACAGTTACAAGTGTGGCGTCTTATTCAGTTTTGCTTGCTATATGTACAGTTTAAATTTAAATGCCCGAGTGAAGGCATATGATATGAATAGCTGTTAACAATACATTACTAATTGCAAGAATAAGACCTAGGTTACAGCCCAGGCCAACATCTACAAGCATTGCTTTAGTTGAAAAGACTTGAGACTCCTGTACGTTTATGGGCAGTAAGCTAGCCCCTTAGTGAGCAGAGTATGAACTACAGGACAGCAGGCCATGTGCAGAGGAACTTGGGTGAAAATTGTAAGGAGGGTAATTTCATTTACTACTGATATAAATGCTGCAGTATGGCAGGCAGGTATGCAAGCAAGCAAGCTGATAAACGATAACCTGGGCATTTTAACACATGGCCAACACTGAGCAGAGATAAAGGCCATAAGAATAAAAAGATCTCGGAATCATACATAATTATGAAATCACAAATTACCTGTTGGCGAAGTAACTTGACAAAATAATAAACAAATTAATTATACATAGTATCAGACTGAAATTCATAAAGTCATAAGTCGATTATTCTTTGTGCGCATAGCATTGTTAATGCAGTGTAACATAGCAAACATATTCAAACTTGAGTAAAACTGGTTTAAATTACCCGTAGGCAGGCACTGACAAAGCAGAAATTAGTATCATAGAACCCTGTAAGGGAAACAGTTGACACTGGTTCCCAACTACACATTATATGTAGAAAAGACAAAAATTTAGTAGAAGAAAAGAAAGAGGAAAAAATAGGAGAAGGAAGTCAAAGCAAGAAGTGTAGAAAAAGATTGGCACAGAGGAGATTGATTTATTTGATATTCCAAGGTCCCCTAAAGAACTAAGAGCCAACGGCCATACCGCATTGAAAGCACCACTTCTTGTCGAATCCAAAAAAACTAGGAGAGTTGCATGCATGAGCTTTGAATACTAGGAAGTCTTGCAGTAGAATGAGGAGTTATATGAAGCATCATATTAGGGTCTGGTGATGGCTATGAAGGGATGTTTTCAATTGTGATACAAGTTTGGGTGTGACTGGTATGCCTTTCACCTAATGCTATAGTGGACAATATTGAAAATACTAGAGAAGCTGTTTAGGACTACCGGCACTCCCCAGGTCATGTTGGGGTTGCCAGTCCTGAAGCGTGATGCAAGCTAGAACGCCATACCTTTAATCCTTTGGTTGCCCCAATTGATATAATACCTTGCTATATTTGACATTTTTCGTGAAGGAAGAAGTGCAAGTTCTTGAAAAGATGAAGGCTGCTTCATTTTTTGAAGCCTATAAGAATACTACCAAAACGGGACCTACGTATGATAATTGGTGTGTTGTTCCTACACAATATACAAACCCTCGGTCCTATACATAAGGAATTACTTTCAGCATAGCCTGGAATACTGCCGTTAAATTCTTGAACAAGGTGGTTAGGCAGTAACTACCGTTTGGTAGGTGCTGCCTGGCTGGATGTACAGTGGGCCCCTCCGTATTCACGTTCTCCTGATTTGCAGACTCATGGATTTGTGTATTTCTCTCTGGACCATATCTACCCATTATTCGCGGGGTTTTCCGACGAAAATAATCACCAATTAGTGTATTTAGATGTTATTTTCATGACGAAATACATTTTATGATACAAAACTGATTTACTTTTATGATACAAAACTGATTTACTAATTTTGAAATATTAATATTACTTAATACTGTATTAGTAAGTTTAATAAAATTAAATATCATATAATAAAAATAATAATTCTCTCTCTCTCTCTCTCTCTCTCTCTCTCTCTCTCTCTCTCTCTCTCTCTCTCTCTCTCTCTCTCTCTCTCAGAGATGTACATATATGTCTTTTGCATGATAAATAAATGATTTACTATTTTCAAATATTAATGTTAACAGCAATAATATCAATTCATTAAAGAAAATACTATAGTGAATTAGTAAGAGTTTAGTTTATAATTTTCAAAAATTATGTAAGAATGAAGGAAATCCCAGTCTTCTCTCTCTAACTCCAGGTACTAAAACTGTCAAATATATCAAGTAATGTGACAGGAGGGGGAGGAGCTGATGTGTTGTTGCCACTGAGTGTTCATATAATTCTCTCTCTCTCTCTCTCTCTCTCTCTTTATGATACAACAAGTTTGGATTTTACCAATTTTGTTGAAAATAATATTGATTAATACCGTATTAGTAAGTTTCAGTAAAATTAAATTAAATATTCACATAATACCATATTAGTAAGTTCAGTAAAATTAAATATCACATAATAAAAATAATAATATCTCTCTCTCTCTCTCTCTCTCTCTCTCTCTCACACACACAGATGTACATATATGTCTTTTCCATGATAAATAAATTATTTACTATTTTCAAATGTTAATATTAATGTAAACAGCAATAATATCAATTCATTAAAGAAAATACTATAGCGAATTAGTAAGATTTTAGTTTATAAATTAAAAAAATCATGTAAGAATGAAGGAAATCCCAGTCTTCTCTCTCTAACTCCAGGTACTAAAACTGTCAAATATATCAAGTAATGTGATAAGGGGGGAGGAGCTATTGTGTTGTTACCACCAAGTATTCATATAATTTCTCTATTTCTCTCTCCTCTCTCTCTCTCTCTCCTCTCTCTCTCTCCACTCTCTCTCTCTCTCACTCTCTACCCCCTCTCTACTCTCTCTCTCTCTCTCTCTCACTGAGATTAAAGAATTTTTATGGTACTAGTATGTAATATGTTTATTGATATTTTCAGTTGTTAATAATAATTACAAAATTCGTGTTCGGTAGAATTTAAAGAGAGAAAAATAACCTTTCCATTTCACTTATGAAGGATGACTCCTCTTTCTTACTGAGATGAGAGAATTTTTATGGTAGATGTATGTGTTTATTAATATTTTTAAATAGTTAATAATAATAATGATAATATAACTAATTTCAAATGAAAATTCTTCCCTTCGTCTTTCTCTGTATCCGTTCTCTACCTTCTCTGAACTCCAGAGAAGCTCGAGCTCAGGAAGATGTCAAATAATGTGACGGGAGGGGAACATTGCCATATAATGGTCAACAATTTTAATTATTTTTATGCAGTTTCTCTCTCTCTCTCTCTCTCTCTCTCTCTCTCTCTCTCTCTCTCTCTCTCTCTGAGATGAGATCATTTTTATGGTACATGTATGTAATAAGTTTATTATTAATAGTATTTTCCAATAATACTATAATATGTATAGTAATATTATTTCTATGGGAGTCAAGAATTTAAGCCGAGCGCTTAAATTCTTGGGATTTTCTAGCTCTCTCCAAGTGTTTTGGTAGTTTTGATCTGCAAACACTGACGAAATGAGAATTCCTGGAAATTATTAATACAATACCCAGGAATCTCGCTGAATGCTTAAATTCCTTGGAATTTCTGGCATTCTCAGAATGTTACGGTTTTCTATAATTTCCAAACACACAGGCAAGACAGACATCCCCGGTAACTGTTATTAAGGAAATCGGGAGTCTCACTAAGCCATTAAATTCCTTCGAATTTCTGGCGTTCACAGAGTGATTTGGTTTTCTGTGATTTCCAAACACTCGGGCAACGGGCATTCCCGATAAGTATTACAATAATCGGAAGTCTCGCCAAGCACCTGGATCCCTTGGTTTTGCTGGTGCTCGCTAAGAGCTTGGCTTCATCATATTGCCGAGTACCAGGACGAGACAAGGCTCTCCTGGTTATTGTCTTACAAGAGTCGGGTTTTTTTTTCTCGTTTATTGGACCTTAGGGTCCGAACACGTAGGACAGTAGACAAAGAATCACTGTATTTTTCTTCTCGGAGCTTCGGCCTCGAACAATACGGTAGCAGGAAATGAATGCTTCGTTTAACAAAGTGAAAACATCACAAGTTCAGAGAAGAGTGGTCAAGAATAGTCAGTCCTCCTCTTTTTTTTCCCTCTACTTTCTGGTTATGCCGGAATGAACAAGGAAATAATTGGAATTCTATTGAGTCTACTCCTTGGAGTTCAAACCTGAGAGACTGTTTTTGGTTCAATCTTATGATCTTACTGAACGTACGTCAATCTGTTCAGGATGGATAGCACTGAGAGGTTTGAACGCCACTCCAGTGCTACTGTTTTGGGAACAACCAGTTTGGCTTGAACTAGTCGTCTTCGGTATCCTGTTATCACCGTAGAAGTCTCCCTGCGGGACATCCACACTGATCTCTTCATTAGAGAATGAAGGAGGGCTGCTTCCAGTCCTTATTCTTGTCCCTCGAATGAAGAAGAATTAGGCTGGAGTGCGAGTTACAGGAACCTACAAATATACTAGTATATATCTCTCGACATGCTTCTGTTATCAGTTGCATCGTCCGAGTAGTAGGCGCATATCTGTAAGTTAATTCTTCTGGTACTATGTGACCGAGACGAATAGTACCTTCTCTTAATTAACCAGAAACTCAGGACAGCCTTTTGGGCCCCCCAATAGTTAGCAATTTTTATTTTAAGGTAACTACTGGTATTGTTTCCGAACACCACAACATTTGCATTATCACTGAACAAGAAGGTTTCTTCTTTCCCATTTTGGTTAATATGCAGATGCTTGAGTGTATCTTTTAGCACTCTAGTGTATCTTTTTTGCATTAGATGGTTCTAGCCGAATGCAGTCCATCATGGAATACACTACTAGGCAACTCAGTGTAACGAGTCAAGCGAGTGGTATACAGCTCTGCCTCGGTACTGCTCGCTCTCCGAGATTCTTTTTGGTTTGGTATTGTTTCTCTGTCAAGGATTAACTACCAGTTCAAATCCAATCAGACTTAGGTCTCTGGTTGGCTCGGAATTCTCGCATAATGCCCATCTCTCCTGCACCTCATTTGCTGTTGCAAGAATTTTCAGACAGAGGTATATCTCATTAGACTCTTTATTGTCTTTCTGGTTGCCCCACGGTATAACAGAAGTCTGTAGCCTAGTCTTCTATTCCATCGCACCTGCCCCATAGGCCACTGCGATGACACAGAGTGATTTTTTACAGATAATTTGAGTATTGTCTTCTAATATACTTTTCCTAATTCATAAGGTGTTCAATTATTCTTTGCTCACCCCAAATTGTAAATAAATAATGGAAGACTTTGCCTGTTCCACGCCTGACCAGCTCTGCTTCCAAAGTAAATAGAAACTTCCTCCTTGATCCAACCCACAAGAAGTGGTTCTTCAGGCAGTACAATCCCTGTGTTTTCAAAACTGAAAGACTCCGCCTTCATTGCAAGCTCTGGCTTTCTCGCCAAGCAGCAATGAAATAGCGGAATTACTTTTTCAGTCCTCTGTAAAACTACAGGGGTTAAAGCCATCCTGGGGCACTGGTTGGTGTCATTGACAGGACTTTTTCAATGATCAGAATCATGAATTTACTTCTCTTGATTCAACTGTGAAGACATAAGTCCACATTTACCTTAGTCATTCGCTAGTAATATAGTATTGTTTCCCCTTGGTTGAGATTTAACTGCTGATGAGAAACTTCTGTCTTGCCAACATAGGGACCTTGGTCTTAAGAAGGTACTTGACTCTTCCAATGTGCACATGCCTCATGAGAATCATTATCTCGTCTCCCAACATCGTTGGCAAACAAGATAGACGATTTGTATGGTTGTTCTCGGCATAATCCTTCAAAAGGCTGGTGTCACGTCGTGACTGTCTTGGGATGGCGGCAACGCAGTCATTCGACAACTGTGGACGTGTCCGAGTCCTTCCTGATTTCCTGCGCTGTGGACTTTGTATTGGTTGATCCCAATCAGTCATTACTTTGTCCTATTGGTGTGTTGCTGTACCTATGAAGGATCGATACCCTTCATTAAGTGTCGATGCCTTTATCCACTGCAGACTGCCAATGCAGAAGTGTCCAATGACACGTCTTTCTCCGAGTCTTACAAGATCATGAGAGACTTCTCTACAGTTGGATACATCCAGTGGCTGGGTACATTTCATCACTCCAAAGAATATGTTGGACTGGAAGATAGATGAAGTCTCATTGCGACCATATTTATATCTTTCTTCCTTCGGGTCTGCCCACAGGTCCTTGGAACCTCTTTTCCTTGGATCGGTGGTGGATGGTCACAGGTTGTGTTTGCTTACCTGGCTCCCTCAAGAGGACAAGTTGCATCTCACCTATGGTGTGCAGTTCTAGAGGTAAGAAGGATGCGAGAGTGACTGGCATCTCCACCTTCCCCTCCTCATCCTTCTATGCCTCTTCCTTCAGGTTGAGGATAGGACTTACACTTACACTAGCTGGTCGGGCGATTGATGCGATAAGCTTGCACATCGAGCTTCCTTACTATTTTTCTTTTCAGAATCATAGAAGCAGCCCACTCCTTCCTCTAGCAAGGGAAGGAAGGAGACTGGCAATAATGCAAACCCCTCCCAGAACTTTACATTAATGCCTCCGACACTCTAAGTATTCTTTCCAGCCCATTTTCAGATGAGTTATGATTCCTCACTCATTTCGAAAAGGCCCAGATGTCTGACTTGATCATTCAGCTCTTTACTCTGATCAAGTTGTCAGAAGCAGGCCATTCCTCACTCGTACGACCAGAGGAATATCCCAGGTGTGCAGAACTCCAATCAGTTCTCGAGGCTCACTCACATTCCTCCCACCAATTAGTGAGTCTTCCTTATGTAAAGGATCAATGGTTTGTATATCATGTAGGAACAAATCACAATTTTTGAAAGTAAATTGTATTTTTCCTAACTATACAAACTTGAGGTCCTTTACATTATGCCCCCCTCAGCCACTCCTCAATTTCAAACCTGGGCCAAAAGGGAGTGTGGAGTGTTTACATCCTGGCAGGCGGGCCTACCCGCCTACCAGACGATAGCTACTGTCTAACCACCTTCTTCAAGAATTTAATGGCCACATTCCAGCCTACTCTGAAAGTAATTCTTCAAGTAAAGGATCTCAGGTTTGTATAGTTAGGAAAAATACAATTTAATTTCAAAAATTGTGATGTTTGTAGCCTTTTATGTAATTACATGCCAGAAGAAAAAATTTTTGAATAGTAAAGGAAAGGGGGAATAAAAATGTATGTTTATGTTTATTAAAAGTATGAGAGCTGTTGCTATTGGATAAAAGTAGAGGAAGAGTTGAAATAACCTACTTCATTAATCTAAAACTAATTGTATCTTGTAATTAATATCTTTATTTCATATTAATAAAACTATATATCTTTTTCACAGATATGCAGAGTGATGGGACATATCACTTGAAGATCCTTGTGCCAAGTGTGGCAGCAGGTGCAATTATTGGAAAAGGTGGTGAAACTATAGCCCAGCTACAGAAAGACACTTCGGCTAGGGTGAAGATGTCAAAAGCTAATGATTTCTATCCAGGTAAGATCATTTGGCCCAATAAAAGTAAAATCCTGTGTTTTTAAGGGAGAACTAACTAGTTTCTTTATTTAGATAATTGGGGAATTTTATATGTACACTGTCTGTAGTATCTGAAGTTCTCGCCGAGTTAGATATTCTAGCTTCAGAGATTTCTAACTTAGTTTCACATAGGAATGCTTTCAAGTATATACGATCGCTTTCGGACGAGGCGGGAGCATCATTGTAACTCCTCTCCCACTGCCTCCCACTTCTGGCGCATCGTTCTCTCTCTCCCTCAGTTGACTTGTGCGGACTGCGGACCATGGTTCTCAGACGTACCATAATTATCGGACGAGTACAATAATTTGACCCTCTGTATGATAAACGATTATTGATCAAAATACGATGATTTGAAGAGGTTTGGTACGATAATTTGGTCTGATACATCTGGGAACCCTGCTGTGGACATTGTTGACTCGTGTGAACGCAGTTGACTTGTGTGGACTTGGCCGAATCCCGAGTCGCTTAAACTGTCTTCCTCTCATTGAGTTGTGGTGGATTCGATACAGCACTCAGCTGCTGTCACCTCTTATCAACAAGTGTCGCTTTTTGTCGTCAAGGGTTGCAGAGAAAGAGGAACACTTAAAGCTCTTTTGTTTACCTCCTATCAGCAGCTGTCTCCTCCCATCGCCCGCTGACTGAAGAAGAGTTTGAATGGAGTTGGAGGAACTCATTTGGGCCGGTTGGCATTTGTTGCCACACTACGCTATGCTGTATCCTCATTTTGTTGAGGAAAAAGGCCACATAGAGAATATATCTTAATTGTCTTAGCATATTTAGGCGCCCTCTAAATATTGGAGAAGAGAACCAACGCTTTCTCTAATTAGAGAGCATTTCATAACTTCTCGTCCTCAGACACACAATCTCCCTTTGTGTCGGCCTGGCCTGTCGTCTTGTCTTTTAAAGTCACGGAGAGCCGAAGGCCACCTTTTGCTGTACAATGCTAATTGGTCTTTTAACCATTTTTAGTTGGAGCTCAGCTTTCTTTCTCTTTCCTGTGGGGAAATGAACTCGAGACTGACAGACATGCTGATGGATTTTCAGTCCAACACGAGTTATCGTTTTATCTACGTTGTCTCGTCTCTGTGACTTCTTAGAGAGGTGGAGACGCTAACCCTGCGGGAGTTTTTAGCAAGGAAACAAGTAACTAAAACATGTAACTCATTTCTGATGCTGCAAGGTAATGTCCTCATGCTTATACTCACTCGGTTTGGAAGAATTGAGAACACTTTGGCTTCCTGTCTGCTTATGCAGCTCGGTTTAAGGTGAAAAGGGATTATCTATTGGTAGTCTTATTTCATGCCTTTCGGGATAAGTTGGGGATCAGTGCAGATTCAGGTTCTGGGATATGGACAGTTGCAACCTCCTAACATGCATGGAGAGACTTGGGACCAGTACGTTACATGGGGGACACGGTGAAGGCATTTGTGATTCTTTTTGGTTGTCCTCCACTTGTTTAATCTCCCTCTCATAGCTTCCCTTGTCTTCAGCAGAAATCTCTCATAAGTGTCTTTTAGTAGGAGATTGTATATAGAGGGAATGATGGTCCAAGGGTAATTGTTTAGGAAGACACCCATAAGTAATTGGAGATATTCTTGGACATTTGGAGACTGAATAACAGTAAGTATCAGCCCATATACTTGTTGGTTTTCTAGCATGCTTTTAGTGCCTTTCCAAAGAACAGTCAGACTTGTGGTACACATGCAGAATGTATTCCACTTACCACACATAGTGCCTCAGTGGCGTGGTTGGTTTGGTGTTTGCTTCTCACCTCGGTGGTCGCGGGTTCGATGCTCGGCCATTCCATTGAGGAGTGAGAGATGTGTATTTCTGGTGATAGAAGTTCACTCTCGACATGGTTCGGAAGTCACGTAAAGCCGTTGGTCCCATTGCTGAATAACCACTGGTTCCATGCAACGTAAAAACACCATACAAAAAAGCTTACCATACATCCACAGTCATGCAAAGTTCCTTCAAGATGTTTTTACTAGAAGATATTGCTGTTCTGGCCACTTTGTTTGGGTTAGTGTGCAGCCCTCTATAAGTTATGTCAGGGACTTGTTGCCCATTGGTAGATGGTGTCGACTTTAGGAGCAAGACACTTCTACTGAATCAGTGATTCAGGTTAGCCAACTCTGTCAACAGTATTCCAAAGGCCAAGGTCCTGTTGCTTCTTCTGGCCCAATTTCTATGCATTATATTGTTAATTCTTTATATCCCCATTCTTATCTAGTGATGTGGGGATGATACTTAATTAATGCTTGTTGGTCAAGATGAAGAATTTTAGACATGAAGGAAACTTCCTATATGGTAAGGGCTTTTCCTCATTAGGAAAGGAAACATGGCCTCACGGGATATTTTCAGATAATCATGCTCAAATAATATACAGTTTCAGCGCAAGAATTACAACTTACAAATAACGTTCATTAAATTTGTAAGTAATTCAAAACCATCTTTGGCTACAGGACTGTAGGAGGGACTCTGTAACCAGGAATCGTCCATTTGGCTCTTAAACCTAAGTCCAAGTTTTGGTCTTTTCCCTCTGTCATGCAACACAGAGTTTAACTAGTGTCATTACACTGTCATGCAACATGGAATGGTCAACACTACACCTGGAAAAACTTTTCAGATGTCAGGGCAGTGGAAAGACATCAGGATGCTTAGCAGGTTCATTCCCGCTCAGAAACAGTCTTTGCGGGAAGTTTGCTGCTTTAGGTGAAATGAAACAACATATTGGTTCGATCATTCATTCTGTGGAAGGGCAGTGTTTTAGCAATTGGGGATTCAGGAAGAACAACTGCATACAAGGGCTTTAACATCCGTAAGTTTGGCACTTGGTGTGGATTTAAGGAACACTCATTTAGCTTCCTAGCATGTAGATGAACAGGGACATACGAATGATTACTACTACTCTGTTGGCCCTCAGGCTTGAGCAGTGGATTTTTCCTTAAATTTTGCCTAATTCAGACTTATAGGCCTGCCCCTTGTATCTACTCTTGAATTCTATTGACAATTTCAAGTTCAAGAATTGCTTATTCTCCTGTAGAGCCCTTGTAGCCTCAGGGCAAAAAAAAAAAAATTCAGAATTTCCAATGCTTTTTGTAGATGTCTCATTCTTCTGTTGAGAAGAAATCAACTCTACTACACAATTCCATATAGTTCCATTAATGTAGGCATTTCCTTAACTGCTTTGAGATGCTAGAATGTCCCCTCCCAATAATAAGATTTTCAAGTTATCATAAAACTGCCATGGCCTGGGGTCAGAAGCAGTGGTCTGTGTTGCTGAGGGTACCATTCTGGAGAAATTTTCAGCACCTGGAACCTTATAGACATCAATGTTTTCTGTTTAGAGGAGATAAGACTTTTCACTGTCTACTTCCAAAGTTATCATTCCATACATACTTTCCTCGGTATTGCATCAAGTACTTTTAGATCTTGCTGAGGACCAGCACTGTAAGGTGTTGAGATTGAAGTGCCTTCATCTCTATATCAGTCTCTCTCTGGAGTTTAGGTGCGGGTCTAAACTTTATCTGAATTTACTGTAAAACCTTTTTTTGTTCATGAAACTTACCTGTCAGATATATATATAGCTATATTCTCTGAAGTCCGACAGAATTTCTAAAACTTACGACACACGTAGTGGGAGTTAAGTGGTTAGTACCCATTCCCGCCGCTGGGAGGCGGGTATTAGGAACCATTCCCATTTTCTATCAGATTTTCTCTGTCGCCGGTATTGTAAACACCTGTTTGCAATACCTCCGTCTCAGGATTTTGGAAAACTACTTGGCTATTTGAGTATCCTATTGACTTGTTTTTTTTACTTTGGATCGGTAGCTAGGCACATGTTGATTGTGGATTGTTTTGGATTTTTGCTTGGTTTTTTCCTTTAATAAGATGTCTGGGTCTAGTTCGGCTAGCGCCAGGGTGTGTAGTAAGGATGAATGTAAGGTGAGGCTACCGAAGGCTTCGGTGGACCCTCACAGTATGCAAGAGTTGCAGGGGACAAATGTGTGCATATGATTTTCGCTGCATAGAGTGTGAAAGTTTGACTGATTCCCAATGGAAGGCGTATGAATCCTACGTTCGAAAGTTGGAGCGTGATAGGATCAGGAGGTCATCCTCCAGGAGCAAGTCGGATAGCAGACAAGGCAGTAATGTTTCTCCTTCTAACCCTCCTGTAGAGTTTGCAACTCCTAACCCCGTAGTGTTGCCTTCGGGCCCTCAGGTGGTGACTGCGGAGGGTAATGCCCTTTCTGTTATTTTGGATTCGTTACAGAATCTCGAATCCAAAGTGCTTGCTTTAGAAAATAGGCAAAGTGAAGTGAAGTGCAGTGATAGTGCCCCTAGTGAAGTGGAGGGGGCGTCAGATCGGCCCTATAGCGCCTCTAGGCTGGGACCTCTGCCAGACTCCCAGGACTCAGGGAGAGGGCATGTCGAAGGCCGAAGGAGGGTTACGGGGATCCCCCACCGATCTGACGTCCCTTCAGCAGTTCCTGTAGACGCTTCCCAGGCTGCTAAGGAGCGTGCTCGTGCACGTCTTCTAAAGGATTGTTTTTCGTCTTCCGACGCGTCCTCCCCGCGCAAGGGGTGGGAATCTCGTTCGGATTCGTGGCCTTTGAAGAGGACCTTCTGAGAGCAGGACGCTTCACATCATGTTTTGTCTGATTTGGGGTCTTCGCATGAGAGCTTTGCCGCTTTTCCGCCTCAGAAGAAGACTAAGACGTCATCCGACGATGACGTCTTCGAGCGCCCCAGTCGCTCTAGATCCAGGGCAGTTCCTGTGAGAAGGAAGAAGGCGTCCCCTCGCCCCTCGTCTTCTCACAGGCACAGCTCTTCTCCTAAGAAGGAGCCTTCTTAGACAGAAATCATCCTCACTATGCAGCCACAGCTTGCTGCTTTGCTTAAGCAGAAGGAGGCAGTTCCATGACGTAGGAAGGATGACAGACTGCCGATTAAGAGGACCAGACAGTCTCCCTCGCCTTCTCGTTCTTCTCCTTCTCCTGGGTTGTCGCCCTCTAGACTTCGTTCTACTCCCCAGTGTTCTTCTAGAGGTGACGGTAAACATCTGGCACGTTCTCCCTTGGGGAGAGAGCAACATAATCGCTTTCGGGGCAAGGATTGCTTTCCTGCTCCTTTGGACGCTTCCCTCTCTTCTCTGCGTGACGCTCAGTGTTCCGATCTTGACGCTTTTGTTGATGAGGACTTTGCCCCTGTTGGACAGGCCTCAGTGCCAGCTGCTTCGCGCAGTAAGGAGCGTGCTTCTTGTCTTTCTGCTGCGCATCGAACTGCTCGTTTCGACGCCCAACGTGACGTTTGTTTTGACGCTTGTCAAGACGCGGGGCGTGACGCTTCGCTGGACGCTCGTATGGACGCTGACACGGAAGTTCGTTGACGCTCGGACGCTTTTCCCGATGCTGTTATTGCCGCTTCTCTGCATCGAGCAACACCGCGTTTGTTTTCGCCTCAGGCAGTAGTCGATTTGGTTCCTGATCCTGCTGCAGTGAAAGATACTGTCTCTAGTGCTTTGCCCTCTTCTTCTCGACACCGTTCTGCAATGAGACTCGGGTCTAAAGGTCTTTTGCCCCTTCCTTCGGTGGTGCAGTCTGGTAAGGAAGAAGGGGAGTTAAGCTGTTCTTCTGATGATGTTGATGAAGAGCAACCTTCTACGTCTGCTTCGTCAGATTATCAAGTCGGCTCACCTTCTCCGTGACTCGTTCGGCGATACCTTTCTACCCTCTGCTCCTCCTCCTCCTTTCTACCCCTCTGCTCCTCCTCCTCCTCGTCCCTCGCAATTTTCGTCTTCGAAAGCCAGCAAGACTTCCGGATTTGTCAAGATGAAGACATCCCTGTCTACCAAGAGAGCTTTCTGTAAAGTCAACGTTTGGATGGAGTCAGGAAAGCACAAGGGAGGAGCACCTTTGCCCTGCCTCCGTCTAAACTTAGCAGTAAGGCAGGGATGTGGTACGAAACAGGTGAAGACGTGGGCCTGAAGGTTTCTGCATCGGCTCAAGGGGATTTTGCCAGCATCGTGGATGCTCCTAGAAGGTCACTCCTTGCTTCGGCAAAAGTGTCATGGACGACTTCAGAGCTTGACCACCATTTGAAGGGCCTCTTCCATTCTTTGGAAGTCTTCAACTTCTTAGACTGGTGTTTGGGCGTGCTTGACAACCAGTCTCGTAAACCAGATTCTATTAGCCTCGGGGAGCTGTCCAGTGTATTGTCATGCATGGACAAGGCCGTCAGAGATGGCTCGGAGGAGTTAGCCTCTCATTTTTGCGCAGGGGTGTTGAAAAAGAGAGCGCTATTTTGCAATTTTGCAGCCAAGTCTCTCTCTCCCTCGCAGAAGGCAGAACTGTTGTTTGCTCCCTTTTCGAGCCATCTCTTCCCCCAGGCTATGGTAAAGGGTCTGGCTGTCCGTTTACAAGAAAAGGCCACTCAAGATCTTTTGGCACAATCGTCACGACGTACTGCTGGCCCTTCGACGTCTTCAGGAAGTCAATCTCTTAAAAGGCAAAAGCCCTTTCGTGGTGGAACATCTGCTAGATCTTCCCCCCGAGGAAGAAGCTTTCCTAGAGGAAGAGCCCCTGCTAAGTCTAGGGGCAAGAAATGAGAAATCCGTCCTTCAGTCGCCGGTAGGAGCCAGGCTACGGTTGTTCGTGGAAGCCTGGAGAGAGAGAGAGAGGCGGACATCTGGTCTCTCAACATCCTAGAGAAAGGATACAAGATCCCTTTCGTGAAGCCGCCCCCGCTGTGTACAACTCCCAGGGACTCGTCTCCGTCGTATCGTCAGAAGTGACGGATACTTTTCGATCTGCTCGAGCAGATACTCGAGAAGGGAGCAGTGGAACAGGTCTTAGACCTGGAATCACCAGGATTTTACAACAGATAGTTCCTGGTTCCAAAACAGTCGGGAGGTTGGCGGCCGGTATTGGATGTAAGTCGTCTGAACCTCTTTGTGGAGAAGCAGAGGTTCAAGATGGAGACACCTCAGTCAGTTCTTGGGGCCTTAAGACCTGGAGATTGGATGGTATCACTCGACCTTCAGGACGCTTATTTCCACGTCCCAATACATCCCCAATCAATGAAGTACCTTCGGTTCGTCCTGAAAGGGAAGGTATTTCAGTTCAGGGCTCTCTGTTTCGGACTGAGTACGGCCCCGTTTGTGTTCACCATCTTGATGAAGAATGTGGCGAGGTGGCTCCATCTCAACAACATCAGGATCTCTCTCTACTTGGACAACTGGCTCATACGAGCCTCTTCGCAAACCCGGTGCCTGGACGACCTGCAAATGACTTTGACCTTAGCTACGTCCCTGGGACTACTGGTAAACTTCGAGAAGTCACATCTGACCCCAACACAGTCCATCGTGTATCTGGGGATTCAGATGGATTCAGTGGCTCTTCGAGCTTTTCCATCCCAGGAACGTCAGCAACAAGGCTTAGAGAAAGTATCAGCCTTTCTAGGGAAGGATTCATGCTCGGTGAGGGAATGGATGAGTCTGCTGGGGACCATTTCCTCGGTGGAGAAGTTTGTTTCCCTGGGGAGGCTGCACCTCAGACCTCTTCAGTTCTTCCTGTCGGACAGCTGGACAACAAGAACAACCTCGACATGATTTTGACTATCTCAGAAGAGGTAAAAAGCCATCTAAGATGGTGGCTCGATCCGTTGAAGCTGTCAGAGGGAATTTCCCTCAAGCTTCAGAACCCCAACCTAGTGTTGTTCTCCGACGCGTCTTCCACGGGATGGGGAGCAACACTAGGGGGGAGGAAGTGTCAGGCACCTGGAGAGGGGAACAGGTAGCCTGGCATATCAACATCAAAGAGCTGGCAGCAATCCAGTTGGCGCTCCAGTTCTTTCAAGACAAAGTCTCCCGTCGCGTAGTCCAGGTCAACTCGGACAACACCACAGCCCTGGCGTACTTAAAGAAGCAAGGAGGAACGCACTCTCGCTCCCTGTTCGCTCTGGCGAAGGGAATTCTTTTATGGGCGAAAGCAAGAGAAGTCACGATCCTCACAAGGTTCATCGCCGGAGTCGAGAACATCCGCGCGGACCACCTCAGTCGGCAAGGACAACTGCTGCCGACGGAGTGGACCCTCCGCCAGGAGGTATGCCAGGAGCTGTGGAGTCTTTTGGGGATGTCCTCTAGTGGACATTTTTGCGACATCGAGGACAACAAGACTTCCTCTCTATTGCTCCCCTGTTCTGGATCCAGGAGCAGTGGCAATAGACTCCCTGCTTTGGGATTGGACGGGCCTGGACCTCAACGCATTTCCCCCGTTCAAGATACCGGGAGAAGTGCTGAGAAAGTTCGCAGCTTCAGAAGGGATGAGGTTAACGTTGATCGCCCCCTTTTGGCCCGCAGCAGACTGGTTCACAGAGGTAATGTCCTTCCTGGTAGACTTTCCGAGATCGCTTCCGTCGAGGAGAGATCTACTCAAACAGCCCCACTTCAAGAGGTACCACAAAAACCTCTCTGCTCTGAGTCTGACTGCGTTCAGACTATTCAGAAGTTGGCCAGAGCGAGAGGTTTTTCAAAACCTGTGGCTAAAGCTATCGCCACCGCAAGGAGGCCTTCTTCGATCGCTGTGTACCAATCGAAGTGGGCAGCTTTTAGGAACTGGTGCAGGAAGAAGGGCGTCTCCTCTACCACGACCTCTCTGAGCCAGATCGCCGAATTTCTCCTTTATCTCAGACGAGATTTAAAGTTAGCAGTGCCGACAATTAAGGGCTACAGAAGCGTTTTATCTGTAGTCTTTCGCCATAGAGGACTGGATCTAGCGAATAACAAAGATCTTCATGATCTCTTGAGATCTTTTGAGACCACCAAGGTGCCTCTCCCTAAGTTGCCTTCTTGGAACTTAGACGTGGTCCTTAAGTTTTTGATGTCGGGTCGCTTTGAACCATTTTATGCTGTGTCTTTTCGAGACTTGACTAGAAAGACTATTTTCCTAACTGCTCTGGCGACGGCGAAGAGAGTTAGTGAAATACAAGCGATCAGTAAGCACGTCGGTTTCAAAGGGCATAATGCAGTCTGCTCTTTGGGGATGACGTTTCTGGCGAAAAACGAAAATCCCTCCAACCCTTGGCCTAAGTCTTTCGAGATTAAGGGTATGGCGGAGATCATTGGTCAAGAGCCAGAAAGAGTCCTGTGCCCTGTCAGGGCTCTAAGAACCTACCTGCGGAAAATGAAGAATTGTAGAGGTTCTTCTGAGAACTTATGGTGTTCAGTCAAGAGACCAGATATGCCTATGTCTAAAAATGCTCTAGCATTCTTCTTGAGGGACACCATAAAGGAGGCGCATCATCATGCAATGACAGTGACTTGAGGCTGTTAAAGGTGAACGCCCACGAGGTGAGGGCTATTTCGACCTCGGTAGCCTTCCAGAAAAACATGGCTCTCAACGACATTTTGAGTGCCACCTTTTGGCGGAATAACTCGGTGTTCGCCTCGCACTACCTGCGGGAGGCGAGAACGACGTACGAGAACTGTTACTCTCTAGGGCCATACGTCGCCGCAGACACTATTTTGGGGGCATGAAGTAGCACTCATCCTTTCCCATAGAAAAGGGTAGGTGAGTTTTTTAATCTTTGCATTGTTTTTTGGTTGTAGGGTCGGCCGCCGAATGCGGACTTCCCTTCCGTTAGCCTTTATATGTGGGAGTTATTTTGTTAGGCTAGCTTAGGTGGTGGTTTTGCTTCGTTGCCCTCATAAGTATGGTCATGGTCTAGTCACATTGTGGTCACGTCCCCGTTGACAGATCATCTAGAGCGCACCAGCTACACAGGTCACCACTACCTTGCTGGCAAGTCTAATAAAGCAGAAGCAGGCTTGGGTGACAGTAATCACGAAGTCAGCTATGCTAACAGGTAAGGAACCAAGATGTCAATCATCTACATGTATATGCTTCCTAAAGTCCTATTCTGTCTCTCCCACCGCCAAAGGTGGGATTCAGCTATATATATATCTGACATGTAAGTTTCATGAACAAAATTATATTGTTAAGATACAATAAAGTTTGTTCATACTTACCTGGCAGATATATATATTTAAAGTACCCACCCACCTCCCCTCAGGAGACAGTGGAAATAGAAAATTTGATAGAAAATGGGAATGGTTCCTGATACCCGCCTCCCAGCGGCGGGAATGGGTACTAACCACCTAACTCCCACTACGTGTGTCGTAAGTTTTAGAAATTCTGTCGGACTTCAGAGAATACAGCTATATACATATATATCTGCCAGGTAAGTATGAACAAACTTTATTGTATCTTAACAATATCATTTTTAAATTGATTGAGTTTTACCTTCACCCCATGCAAACATTACGTATGTACATAAGTTTTCTTTATTGTATTGAATTTGTACCTGTTATAACAGACTTATGAAGTTCACTTAGTGATGCAAAGAAGCTTCTTTTACTTTTAGGGAAAAAGAAAATGGCATCCCATGAATTAGGGGTAATGTTAGTATACATACAAAAATGGATACATATCTATTTACTTAGGAGTTACTGTAACTATTTTTACGCCAACCAGTTATTTCTTTTTTAAGGGTAATGTATTAATCTAACTTTTAAATCAAATCACAGTAACTTCAATTTCATTTAAAAGTTAGCTTAGTGCTGAGGGAGTATGATTGGTGTCATATGTAGGGTTCAAACTCTAGAAGTGAGCATTTATTAGTAATTTTAGAGACCATGCCAAACTTACATTAAACTTCCCCTTAGGGGAGGGGCCTGGAACCTAACCTTGCATTAAGTTCAGGTTATTACTGTACTCTACTTTATTGAAACTTTTTGTTGCAGGTACAACGGAAAGGGTGTGTCTCATCACGGGGAATGTAGATGCCATTTTAACTGTGTTGTCATTTATAATGGAAAAAATCAAAGAGAAGCCTGACCCAAATGCCAAACCAGCAATAGATTTCGACAACAAGCAAACTGCAGAGAGAGAGAAACAGGTAATTTGGTTTTACAGTGTTATGAAAACCGTGTTAAATTTTTTTCTTTGAAAAGGGACAGGCATTTTTATATAAGAGGTTGGAGCATTTCTTTTTGTGCTGTACAGTATAGTAGGATGTGTATTATGTACAAAGGTTTTAATGCAATTTATTATCCTAAGTGCCTCAGTGGCATGGTCTGTTTGGTCTTTGCCTGCCCCCTTGGTGGCCACGAGTTCAATTCTCAGGCACTCCATTGAGGGGTCAGAGTTATATATTTCCGGTGATAGAAGTTCACTCTCGACGTTGTTCGGTAGTCACTTAAAGCCGTTGGTCCCTTTGCTGAATAATCACTGGGTTCCATGCAACATAAAAACACCATACAAACAAACAATTTGTTATCTTAGAAGAAGTTAATGTTGCTTTTTTATTGAAAGACTGTAAGGAAAAGGCTAGTTAAATTGAACAACATGGCAATAAAAGCTTCAATGATTAATTTTGGAAACGAGTGTGGATTTTACCAAGTGACTTGATGTGATCGAAGACAAAATTTTTAACAAAAAGCCCCGTTATGTTTAAGTCACATGCATCATTATCAGTAGGGAAGTGAGTAATTTAACTAAGTGGTTGTGAATTTACAAAATGCCAATTCCCAAACTTTTCACTTTTGTTTCTCAGTTTTACAACTTAGTCATGAATGAAAAGTTAAGGGCGCCTGCTGGCTATTGCCATTTTTTAAGGACAGGGCTTTGACATTCATACCACTGAATGAGGTGACTTGGGACATCTCCAAACCCGCATATGATTTTCGCCTCTCAGTTTTGTGACGCCAGTGAGATTTATCCCGAAAATGGAAATTTTTCAAATTATCCTCCCTTGATACTTAAGATCTGCAATTACTACCATATATAGGCCTGATTTAGACCTCCAGTCAAATGAGTTTTTTTTTCTAAAAGTTGTTATTTTGCTAGATATGAATTTATTTATTATAGTAAAAAAAAATAACCCAATAGATTAGCAAAAAAAAAATAAGAAAAAAAAATTATACTAAAGTTGGAAAAAGGGGCTAGATTTGATTGTTCTTTAATGTCTGTCTAAGTTATACACCAAATTTCAATGCTATAGCTTTAAAACTTAGTTAGAAGATGGAATTTGAAGGTCAATAACTGAATCACAAAAGGTATAAGCTACAATATCCTTCGTGGTTTATACCTTTATATATTTGAAGGTCAATAAGTGTAGTTTTGAGATACGGGTGTTCAAAGATTTTCTTTGTATTTTTTACAAAGACGGTGATAGTAAATCATGATTATTATGAATTTTATATGACTTTTTGGGTTATTAATAAACCAAAACTATGTTATTTATCATCATTTAATTATAAATGAAGATCCCTTTGCTCTAAGATCGCAGCCTGGGGCATTGCTTCAGGCAAGACTCCTTTTTACACAACTCTCGCTCTCCTTCACTTACTCCACTAATATCGCCAATATTATGACCTTCTGAACTCTTACTAGAGCGAATTTTCTTACTCTGTATGTTAGCGAGATGTTTTGCTAATGTCTTTTCCTCTTTGGCATGATGAAAACCTTGCCAAAACAAAGAAAAACAGACGTAAAAGCAAGTGAATGTCAGAGGTGAAACTCGAACGTGTACTCTCCTTCCTGTTTCTGCTCCCACTGAAGGCTGTAAAGCTCAGTCTTCCCATCTTGTGACTCATGGAATCTCTACAGATGCAATTGCTCACAATTTGTTTGATAATAATTATCAAAATTTACAATAACAAGAAATACTGCATTTTCTTGTATGGATCAATGTTTTTGGCTTATTGAATTACTTTTACTAATTACCCTGTAACTATAAAAGTAAGAGGAATTTTGAAGAAATATTTCATATACACATTCTCCATTGCCATAAGAAACTCCATGAATTTTTTCATGATTTTGTGTTTTTCGCCCTATATGGCTGGCGGCACCCTTAAAGCATATCTGTTTGTGCATATGGGACGCATTAAATCAGAAGGAGCTTGAGGAGCAGAATATATGTAGACTTTAAATAATAATACTGTAGCGTGATAGCATAGGTTGAATGTGGAGATTTTCATAGCTTTTTGTGATTTGGCAAAGTAGCCCCACTTTCCATGTTAATGAGAATTATGAAAGAGTAAAACAGCGATGAAAATCTGACCGGCAAGCATGAACAACAAAACTATAACATACCCATCCCAATGCCTCGGATCTCATTTGCCTCTCTCCACCAATACTATAGCCCTTAATAATCCTATCCCTCCAGAGGCCTCAGGCCTTGGTTCTGTGACTTTGATGAGATATAGGTCACATTTCATGGAGTTGGACCTGTGCAAGTGTCTTCAAAATTTTCCAGCTTTGTATATCTCCATATAGGGCGATAGTACCATCAGTTCACATTAATCATTACTTTATCTTCTTTGCAGTTTCCCTTTGACCCCAAGCTGCAACCTTTTAATTCCTTTCAATGTACTTTTATCATACTTCCCACCCTCTCATAGCAATTGTTTCTTTGAGCAATTTCAAGGTTTTCCTTCTGTTACACCTATAAAACCTATTAGTCTCAGTTTCCCATAGTGGTGTACCTCATAGGTCTCAGAATTTGGCGTTTGGCCTCAATCAGTAATTTGGAAATTGACCATCATGTAGTTCTTTCAAGAACACTTATCCAACTTCTGTCACATGGATACAGTTACAGTATTGGATGTTTGTAGTTTTACATTCCAGTGATCATTACCCAGTCAGATAAATACAACTTACAGCATAATACAGGGAAATCAGACGGGAAAAATGCCTGTTCTACGTCAGACAAATTCCACCTTATGATCTTTTTAACAGACCAAAGCGAAACAAACAGTATTACAAATTTCATTAGTAGTTATGCAGGCAAGTACAATGAAACCTCAGTTTTCGTACGGCCTGCTTTTCGTTCGATTCGGTTTTCATACATTTTTCTGACAAAATTTTTTCTCAGGTTTCTTACATAACCTTGGATTTCGTACACTTAGAAATGCTCCTTTCAGGGCCTTCCATGTGACTAGGCCATATTAAGCATCCCGTGTTCTCTTGTGACCCATTCTGCTTTTGTGGATCTCTTCAGGTGTGTTCTAGATTTCTTTGGGAAAACTTAGGAGTCGGGTGGAAAAAGGTATCAACTGAAAACAAGAAAATTTGACCCCAGTTTCCAGAATGAAAAGTTCTAAAGTCCAGTGCTTGGTAGTCACATGTACTGGTAAGTAGGGATGTGCCCAAGTATCAGTATCAGTGGTATCGGCTAGTTTTTGTGGTATCGGTATTGGTGAATTTCTGGCTGATACCAGCCAATACTTTGTCATTAGTATAAGAATTTAAAATCCTTCTAGGCTGGAATAATATTAATTTTCTGTACCACTTTTCATTTTTAGGATAATTATATTGAATATTATCTTTAATAAATTTTTTTTTTTTTTTTTTTTTTTTGTGCTCTATCACAGTCCTCCAATTCGACTGGGTGGTATTTATAGTGTGGGGTTCCGGGTTGCATCCTGCCTCCTTAGGACACCATCACTCTTCTTACTATGTGTGCCGTTTCTAGGATCACACTCTTCTGCATGAGTCCTGGAGCTACTTCAGCCTCTAGTTTTTCTAGATTCCTTTTCAGGGATCTTGGGATCGTGCCTAGTGCTCCTATGATTATGGGTACGATTTCCACTGGCATATCCCATATTCTTCTTATTTCTATTTTCAGATCTTGATACTTATCCAATTTTTTTCCCACCCTCTCTTTCTCTTCAACTCTGGTGTCCCATGGTATTGCGACATCAATGAGTGATACTTTCTCTTGACCTTGTCAATCAACGTCACGTCTGGTCTGTTTGCACGTATCACCCTATCCGTTCTGATACCATAGTCCCAGAGGATCTTTGCCTGATCGTTTTCTATCACTCCTTCAGGTTGGTGCTCGTACCACTTATTACTGCAAGGTAGCTGATGTTTCTTGCACAGGCTCCAGTGGAGGGCTTTTCCTTTTTGCTACTGAATCATGCCTCTTTTTGTACTGGTTCTGTGTAAGTGCCGGGCATTCACTTGCTATGTGGGTTTATGGTTTCACTTTTCGTATTGCACTTCCTACATATGGGGAGAGATGTTATTTCCGTCTATCGTACTTTGAACATATCTGGTTCTTAGGGCCTGATCTTGCGCCGCTGTTATCATTCCTTCAGTTTCCTTCTTTAGCTCTCCCCTCTGTAGCCATTGCCAATTGTCATCGCTGGCTAGTTCTTTAGTCTGTCTCGGTATTGTCCGTGCATTGGTTTGTTGTGCAGTCCTCTGTTCTTTCTGTCTTTCTCCTGTCTCTGTATATTTCTGGGTCTTCGTCTGCTTTTATTAGTCCTTCTTCCCATGCACTCTTTAGCCACTCGTCTTCACTGGTTTTCAGATATTGACCCAGTGCTCTGTTTTCGATGTTGACGCAGTCCTCTATACTTAGTAGTCCTCTCCTCCTTCCTTTCGTGTTATGTATAGTCTGTCTGTATTTGCTCTTGGGTGTAGTGCTTTGTGTATTGTCATATGTTTCCTGGTTTTCTGATCTATGCTGCGGAGTTCTGCCTTCGTCCATTCCACTATTCCTGCGCTGTATCTGATTACTGGCACTGCCCATGTGTTTATGGCTTTTATCCATATTTCCGGCGTTGAGTTTTGACTTGAGTATCTCTTCAGGTGTGTTCTAGATTTCTTTGGGAAAACTTAGGAGTCAGGTGGAAAAAACAAAAAGGTATCAACTGAAAACAAGAAAATTTGACCCCAGTTTCCAGAATGAAAAGTTCTAAAGTCCAGTGCTTGGTAGTCACATGTACTGGTAAGTAGGATGTGCCCAAGTATCAGTATCAGTGGTATCGGCTAGTTTTTGTGGTATCGGTATTGGTGAATTTCTGGCTGATACCAGCCAATACTTTGTCATTAGTATAAGAATTTAAAATCCTTCTAGGCTGGAATATATTAATTTCTGTACCACTTTTCATTTCTAGGATAATTATATTGAATAGTATTATCTTTAATAAAATTATTATTATTATTATTATTATATTATTATTATATTATTATTATAAAGGATTAGTTTATCTAGACCTCTGAGCCTAACAACGGCTCTTCTCAGGCTGGTTTATAAAACTGAAATTTTAACTTAGTTCAGATAGTCCAAGTAAAGTGTGACTAGGAACTTGCACAAGGGATTTGTGCTTTTTTTTTTAATTGATGTTTTGTTGATCTATACTGAGAAACAAACACTGGCCCTTTCATAATCTTATTTTTATTTGTGTGCCCGTATCTCATTTTTCTTGGGATTACTTAATAAAAACAATATTATGTATTGTAATGAGGTAAAGGATTAACCCCTCCATAACCAGAACCTTTCATAATCTAAATGAATGAGTCTGTTAACTGTTTCTAGCCAATATATAAATTAAAACTCAGAATAAAAGTATATATTAGTGATTTCAGAATGATCGTCAGAATAAAAGTATATATTAGTGATTTCAGAATGCTCGTCACCCCATGAATTCAAGTAAGCACTACATAACCAAATTGTTAATCTTCTAATGGTAGCCAAAATATAAGCAAGACTCTTATCCAGTAATTAAAGGAGTAAATACCAAATAGTTATACTTGATGTTCTTTCTTAGTGAAATTTGTGCCTTTGAAATTGTTTAGATAACCCTATTATATGACCTTTCAACTTTTGAACCTTTAATATACAATAACCAGAGCACAAGAATGATTTTAGTAACAATATATATTTTCCTAATTAACAATAATATGGAGGTAATAGGTATCAGTATCAGCTTTGAAGCTGGTATCAGTACATCCCTACTAGTAAGCACACAAAAGTAACCTGAATAACAATACTATCATATATAGTGGCTGGAGCTGTCAAATGAACTTGTTTTTATAGTACAGAGGTACTGTTTTATCTACAAGAAATAAAAGATGCCATTGATAAGGCTGTGTGTGATTTAGTAACTCTAAAGATTCAGGGAAGTTACTTGGTAACTAAAAAATGCTTTTCAATCACAGAACTAATGGAATCTTTTTATTACAATTTCTTGGATTGTGTAAAATACTTCTCCATGCACACTTGCACTATCTATTCTGTCTTTGAATTGGTTACACTTTGCTGACCCTTGGTATGTAATAAATAACTCATGATCCAGTCTCAGAGTGTTGAGAATGTAGAGCAACAGTTACAATAGTCTTTAGTGATTATCCCATTTTCATCTAGCAAGTTAAATCTGATACCAAAACCAAATTCCAGAAAGAATTTTTTCTGAATTGTTAACGTTATTAGTCTATTCATTTGTTAAATTTTAAGAGTTGGGCCAGTGTTATTAGAATTATGGTATTTTACCCAGTGTTTTTGTTGAATTATTTGATAATTATAATTATTATTATTAGCACCGTCTTCAGTTTGCCATACAAAATTATTGTAAAGTATAAATTGTGTATGTGTTAGTTGTGTTGACTGGGTTTTCCTTTGTCTGTGTAATATATAAATTAACCTGAACAGAAGAGTATTAATAGTACTATTATTCTGTTAAAGGTAGGTTAGTCCTTCCCTAAACCTTTAGTTTTAGCAGACTTGGCATCTTAGCCTTATTCTGGGTTTATATAATTTAGTTATCAACCACCCATCAAGTTGAGTTGCAATGTATGTGGATGGCAGCTCTTGATTGTCTTATGATTTAAACATTTCTCCCTAGCAACCAAATGTGTGTGAATCCCAGGCTATGATTAAGAAATATGGTCATATTCTGGTAATACTCATTGTTCTTCTGTTGACATAAATAATAAGTTTGTACATGGTAGTTAATCAGTTGAATTGGGTTACAGCCAGGATGGAGATGGCCATGCATTGGTAACCTCATCCCAAAACTGCTGACTGAAAAATGGGAAAATTAACACTTTCTGGAATTATACTCTAAGGGGAAAGTTTTATTGTTGAAAAAGTATACCTGATAGCATACACAATTTTTAGATACTAGAATTCAAAAGTGAATGTCATAATTTGGAAGAAATTAATTGGGTTAGTTGGAAATGGTGAATTGCTTGGCATTTAGCTGAACGTACATTGCCTTGCAGCATTGCAGTATGTGAGTGCTCACCATGGTTTTGGATTATCCACATATAAAAATGCCTGCCCTCCTTTTTTTTATTTATTTTTTTTTATGGTAACACGTTAAATGTCCGTTAAGCTATTTGAATACTGTACTAGCATTAATACTTTATCCTTCCCACTGGTAATATGATTCTCATCATTAAGTCCAATTCATCTACCTTCATCAGATTTCAAGAAGTGCTCGCTCCCCACAGGTGAAGATTTTGGTCCCAAACAGCACAGCTGGGATGATTATTGGGAAAGGCGGGACGTACATAAAGCAAATTAAGGAAGATAGTGGAGCTTATGTACAGATATCACAGAAAGCTAAAGACCAGTCTTTAGCAGAACGTTGTATAACAGTTATATGTAAGTTTGAACAATATTTTAGTTTTATATTCTTCTGGTAAGTTTTAAATATTACTGTACGTATTAATATTCTGCTTGTAACCTTCCCACACATTTTCTCCTTCATTCATAACAATCTATATTAAGAAATAAATAAGGGAATTCAGCATGTCTTAAATGTTGTAAAGGATTGTGCTATTGTGAAAACTAAGAGTTGGTTTTGAACAAGTGCTTTTTTATTTCCTGATTTTTCTGCAATCATTAAATTCCAAGATTCTGGTGATGATTAATGGTCATTGTATTTCAAGTAATCATTTTAATTTGTAATAATTTTGTTTAGGAAATATAGGTATAATCACAATTTTAGGTTGAGTTATTTTGCTCTCACCTTGAAGACACACTCCAATTTTGACTTTCAAGTTTTTGGAAGCTAAAAATAAACATTACACAGGTTCATGGCTTTGGTTCAGTTGGTGCACCACATTCAGTTGTCTCATTGTACTATGTACTGTAGCTTCAGTTGCTATAGTGTTGTGATTTTTGTAGTTTTTTCATGTATTTTGAAAACACTGCATTATGCTTTTTCAAGTTTATTGATGTTATTATTAAATAAGCTTTTTTGTTGTTAACATATCGGCAAAATGAAATACCCAGCCATCTGGTTGCAGAAATTTTCTTGGCCAACTGTTTCTCAGTGTATTAATGAATGTGGTTACAGCTGATGTACTAGTATTTTAAGACTTCTATAGTATTGGATGTAAGCTTACGAAGTAATTTTTTTTAATCTCGGAGAAAGGAAAACTAAACACTATAACAGGTAATATTAGAAATACAGAATGACATTTTATTACATATTTATACTTTAAGACAGCACAAACGAGATATCTCGATTAGAGTGAAATCAAAATAGAATAAGTAAAATCCACAAAATACAGATATAACAAATAAGAACAACTTGAAAACTTTAAAATATTTTACCAGGTATAAAAAAGGCAAAGGTGAATTTCTAAAGAAACTGTCATAAAATTAAAGCAACGTATACAATATTACAAAATTGCCAGTTTTGTAGTGATAGTCTTACTTTAACAAGTTTACCAGTAAACCTTTTACCACCATACAAATGTATTTTTGTCAGCTAAGAATGTTCCCTTCAAATTGTTTGAGAAAGAAAAAATACTGATGATGATGGTATACAGTATTCAAGTTACTATTATCCTGCCCATATGGGAATTAATTTTTTTTTTTTGAGATACTTATATTTTTTTACATATATAACTTTTGTTTATTTATTATTTTAAGCAAAAAAAAAGCAGTTCATTCAGAGTTAATAGACAAAGATAATCTTCCTCTCTGGTTAAGTTGATCCGATGAAAACCTGACCAGTCTGTGGGATCTACTGTAGATTTCTGAGACTTATTTTAGGAAAAAGAAAAGCATCTCCGATACCAGGAAATACTGAATATATATATACAGGCAGTCCCCGGGTTACGACGGGGGTTCAGTTCTTGAGACGCGTCGCAAGCCGAAAATCGGAACATTGTCAAAAATCCTAAGAAAACCTTACTTTTAATGCTTTAGGTGCATTCAAAACTATGTAAACTGCATTCTTATTGCATTTTTCATCAAATAAAAACTTTAAATATTGATTATTTTGCATTTTTGGTGTCATATTTCATCTACCAGATCAGCGTTTGTAGGCGTCGTAACTCTGGAACGTGTCGTAACCCTGGAAATAATTTCTGATGAATATAATTGAAAAGCGTCGTAACCTCGGAACGTCGTAAGCCGAGACCGTCATAACCCGGGGACTGCCTGTATATATGTTTATAAAAAAATGTCATTTTATATGATGAATTGCTAATATTTTCAATTAGTATTTTGCATTTCAATCTTTTTAATCCCTTACAGCAAATGATGTGGAGAACAGCAAGAGTGCCTGCCTAATGATTTTAGCCAAGATTGTAGAAGACCCACAAAGTGGAACATGTTTGAATGTTAGTTATGCTGACATTACTGGTCCTGTTGCTAATCCCAATCCCACTGGCTCTCCCTTTGCCAATTCTCCTGGTGGACAAAATGCTCAAAATGGCACCATCGGTGGTTTATCCAATCCACTATCTGCTGGTGAGTGTTTTTTATTTTATTTTATCAGTAAATAATATAGTACATAATTTTCCTCATTTAACCAGTTCTTCTGTTATATTATTTAGAGATGTTTTTATGAAAATATTTACATAGAATATAAATAGGCATTGTAGTTGTGTTCCATGTTTTTAGCTCATGGATTGTCCACAAAACAAGGTAGTTTGGTTATGCTTATGTTGGATGACATTATTTTAGTCTTTTTTTTAATAGATAATGAATGTTTCATTGTATATCTTTTGCATAATTTTATGCATATATCAAATGAAGGAACAAATTTTTTAGTAAGTAACGTGTTAAGCATCACCAATGACATTTTTCAGTCGCACATCCTTCATATCGCACCACCTTCGAAGGAGAATAATACATTCTCCCTCTTTCAAGGTTGGTGCCAGACTGATCAAGCCCAGAAATACACTGCTCTCATGCAAATTGTAGGAACGTTTGGTAACAGAATGAGATAAGTCAGGGGGTAAATGGCAACTTTTTTTTTGTAATGGAAAGACAGCCTGACAGAGGTCATCCACCTCTCGTTTTCCAGTACAATGATACAAACTGATACAAAAGAAGCCAACGATACTTGGTCATCCAAAGATGGCATCGTTTCCTTTCTTTTGGCCCATCCCATAAAATTTCATCCATTGTTCCACCGACCAACCATGACAAACTGAACAAGGATTAGTAATAGTACATACGTTATCACTGCACCTACTACACGTTGGATGTGGATCTGTAGATACCGATGTTACAAATCTTGAACAAGAAAACCCACTCACTCCAGGGCATTTCCTTTGTCTTGCGAGAACCCGAAGAAATTTCCGATGGTGAAGCAAAATTCTCCATTTCACAACGTACACACACCTAGCAGATCACACCCACACTGAGATCACTCAGAGAGAGAAAAAAGGAAAATATGAATAAAAACAGGCAAACTAAACCGGCTTTACAACAGATAAGTAATCACGTCCTATCTTAAAGGCGGTAGGAAAGTAACTGATGGGTCATGGGACACCAAGGGCATTCTGGGAACTACAATACCCAGTGACCTGGTATAGATGCCAATAGTCCCTGGATCTCACAAGTTTTGTTATTAATTCTTCTGGTTTCCAGTTTGGCGCTAGTATTTTCCTAATGTTAAGACCAAAGGTTTGTTAGTTATGAAAAATACAAATTGGTTAAAAATTTGTCTTTTTTCAGTCCCAATTGTTTCCCATAATAAACATTCCAAAGCAAAAGGAAAAAATATTTTGCTTGAAGAGTTATTAAATGTCTCTACTTAGTTTAAAGAGTGATGATTACTATGAGAGTAGCAGCTCAGAAGCCTCTGACTTAGACTGAAGAAATTTCTGATTCTGAATTAAAACCATATTAGATGCAAGCATTGCAGTACTGAATGGGCAGTAGTTGATAAGGAAAGGCATCCCTTTACCCAAAGGTGTGAATTTATTTTTCAGGATAAGGGAAACTGTGGAGTTTGTTGAAGTCTTCGAGCACATTGCAACAAAAAGGAACAGATTTGCCAACCAGTTTCTAGATGAATATATAAAAAGTTTGCCTGCAATATCATGTGTACTAAAATGGTATGAAACAAATGTAACTGAATTAAACCAATAATTAGTGCCATACTGAACGAGTGGCTTGCGCACTCGACGACCAATCTAGTTGCACGAGTTTGCTCCTGGCCGGTGCCAGCCTAGAATCAAAGGATAAGCTATATTGGTTCTTAGCCCCACAAAAGAATAATCCTTGAGGCCAACCCTAGGAGAGCTCTTCATCAGATATACTTATATGTACTTAAACCATTTATTGCTTTACTAGCTCTGTTTTAGGGAATGGCATAAAAAATAATTTTTCCCTTTTATCATGCTCGCAAGCTCTAGGATATAAAAATACACAAATTATTTCATATTAACTTTTTCTAATTATTTGATATCCTAATATGTTAACACAAAAGCAATATCAGTGTAAAAAAAAGAACGCATAAAATATTAATACAGACCAAATGACCGCTCTGCAAGCGAGAAAGTGCGACAATCTGGGAACATCAATGTCTCCTAAAAGTGATGCTTAACAGGTTAATGGGAGCAACCACCTCATATAGAATGGTGAATTGATCCATTGGTTGATAAAGGGTAAATGTAAGAGAGGGAAAAATGCTTAATTAGTTGAGGGCCTATGAAGGAATAAGCCAAAGGTTAATAAAATAAAATTAAAGTATATGCAACCATTTAGTTTAATAAAGAGTAATTTTTGTGAACATGGATGTACCAGGTTAGGTTGTTTTGTTGACAAAACAAGGATCAGGTAGTGTGGTGTGGTCAGGACTTGAAAATTAAAGTAAAATAGTTCTTCCCAAAGATTTCAAATTTGCTGCTTTTTGTGAATGTGGAAAAATTGTCTGTTGAGACTTAACCCCCCTTTGTCGGAACATTGATTGTTTTTAGGGGTCAGAATGGGATTAGTATAAAGTTTAGGATGAAAAAATTAGCGCTGCAAGTTTGTGTGCCTTTTATTCACCTATAATGCATGGTAAAGGTGGTCAAGACAGTGCTTTATAGTAACTATGTAAAAACCTTCATAATTTGCCTTTCTGGGTAAGAAAGAAATTTTCTTTTTCTTAACTTTTATATATTAACAATATATATAAGAAAACACAGCCCCTTTCATTTCTATTTAAGTTTGATTGAATAAGGGAATATGGTCTGGAACATTTATTCCTCATCAAAGAAAGTTCCATTCCTATGAATATATCGCCTCATCATACATTGTTTACATTTTTACACATTTTTTGTCATTATAAAAAAAATTTCCCTTCAGGCCAGTCTTATTAGAGTTTTGTTGACTCAGTGGTTTGGTTAAAATCATTAACAGTAATAAAAATAACATTGTACAGTCAATATTTTCACCTTTTTCTTTGTGGGTAATCATGAAGGGAGTTCTCTCCCATATCTTTTTCTTGTACACTCCCTGCTGAAATTTCTGTCTGGTCTTGGTCTTCATCTTTTTCATGTTTCTATGATATCCTGGTCTTCCTTACAGGTCATTGTCCTGGTGCTTCCATACTCTGTTTTTATTTTCTTTTAACTTAACTGTTCCTTGTTCCTGCAGCTATATGTCAAACTTTATTTTTCTTTAAGTTGTCTGTTTTCTATCTGTTGGATGCCATGGCTTTCCACCACTTCTGTATTTGTTACATGAGGCCGTCACTCAAAAACCGTCTTATCTGCAAATTTTCGGATTTTGAGTTATACATACTTCCGAATTCAGCAACTCCTCTTCTATGTGCTAGTGTTTAGAAATTGTAAAAGAAATACTTTTTTCGCGTTCATAATCTAGGGAGAGTGAGAGTAACTAGAATGATAAATACACAATATATTGTCATTCCAATGTTGACAAACCATTATTGTACTTTTCTCAGACTTCGGTTTTTTGCAGTTATGACGTTGAGGTACAGTTTGGATAGACAAATAATATTTACACATATTTGTAAAGAACTTGCTTTTAGCTTCATTTTGAAAAAAAGAATGATGTCATAGCATAAATATTAACGGAAATATGATAATGTAAACATTGCACAACTTCAATCGCGTTTTTCACCGATTTCTGTTTTGTGCAGATAGAGGGTTGTTCGAGTGACGGCCTCATATGAACTTCTGATTTGCACTCTGCCCATGAATCTTAGTATTCTCTTGTTACATCTACTGGTAGTGCTTGAGTTACGTTATTTACCTTGGGATAATTCGATTTTGTGATGGTGTTAGCAGTTAATAATACAATAATATTTTGTAATGAACAATATAAAAATGAGTAGTTACATAGCTATAAGTTCCACTTGTTCATATACGAAGCAAACCTTCGGTCTTAACATTAGGGTAATACTAGTGCCAAGCTGGAAACCAGTAGAATTAATAACAAAACTTGAGAGATCCAGGGACTATTGGTATCTATACCAGGTCATGGGGTATTGTAGTTCCCAGAATGCCCTTGGCATCCCGTGACCCATGAGTTACTTTCCTACCGCCTTTAAGATAGGATGTGATTACTTTTTATCTAAAGCTGGTTTTAAGAGGTCCCACCTCTTCTTCGCTCTCTTCTCCTCTTCTCCTCTCGATTACTTTTTATCTGTTTTAAAGCTGGTTTAGTTTGCCCACTCTCTCTCTCTCTCTCTCGTCTCTCCTTTTTCTCTCTCTCTCGCCCCTCTCTCTCTCTCTCTCTCTATCTCTCTCTCTCTCTCTCTCCTCTCCTCTCTCTCTCTCTCTGTGTGTGTGTGTGTGTGATCTTAGTGTGGGTGTACATTGTTGGCGGAAATTTCTTTGGGTTCTCGCAAGAGACAAAGGAAATGCCCTGGAGTGAGTGGGTTTCCTTGTTCAAGATTTTTAACATCGATATCTACAGATCCACATCCAACGTGTAGTAGGTGCAGAGAAAACGTATGTACTATTACATACTAATCCTTGTTTAGTTTGTCATGGTTGGTCGGTGGAACAATGAACGAAGTTTTATGGGAAGGGCCAGTACAAAAGGAGACGACGCCATCCTTGGATGACCAAGTGTCGTTGGCTTCTTTGTATCGGCAATACATCAGACTGCTCCATATGTTTCGTCACCTGCTTTTGATGTTTCCCATACCCCTTTAGTTTCTTCTAGCAATTCGTTATTGGAAACTTCAGGAGGGGTTTAGGGCAATTTTATGCACAATTACGCTCCGTCATTCCCGGCAGGGAGAGGGGGACCATCGCCATCTTGTCCCAGGTGTCAGCCCCCGATGCGCAGAGAATGGAAGGAACGTGGTCAGCGTTAGGCCTACCAAGCGTACCAACCTGGAGGGGTTGCTTTCTCACTACTGTATGGCATCACGTCTCCACCCGGGCCCATCAACGATGAATGTTCCTCGTCCCCCTGGCCTGCAATTTATGGGAGCTAATGCCATGGCAATGACATCATCATCAATGTTTCCAGCAGCAGCCGCTCAATCTCTCCCTACAAGTGTGGTGACATCACAACCGACGTCACACACTGGCATGGCTGACGCAGTGACGTCACAGCCTACTGCTTCTCTCACTACTTCATTGCCTCCGGAGACTAATACGCTTTCTGACTTTGGTACACACAGTCATGAAGAAATTACAAGCTATAGAGGACAAAATAGATAAGAAAGACAAAAAGAAAAGACTTGAATCGTTGTTGTCTTCATCTTCTTCCTCTAGTTCAGCGTCATCACAAAATTCAGTGACGTCACTGCATGTACCAGTCAAGCGTTGGAGGATACGGAACTTCGTGACTGATCCTCGGGCCAAGAGAAGAAGAGTAAATTCTTCTTCATCTTCAAGCCAGGACTGTCACATCCCTGTCAGCAACAAAGTGAAGAAGACAGTGACTGATAAACTTAACATTAACGGACGAAGTCATTTACAGGCATCTAAACGAGCGAAAGCATAGACGGTCGCTGGAATGGCGGCCGCTGCGAGATGCCACCAGTAGTGAGGACAAAGCTTTTAGCAGAGACTCCACTGCCGTTGGTGAAATCAAAGGTGAGTGGGCAGCATTCAACGAAGAACGGAGAATGTATACCAGTTTCTCTTATAAGACCTTTTAAGATAAGAAGAAAGGATGAGAAAGCTCCCATTAAAAGGTTGAATAATAAAAGAGTTGGTAAGCTCTCCTGATACACTTTTGGAAGGCGTTGTTCTCCTCGACGAGAGATCAAGGTCTACTTCCCCGACGGCCGTCGGAGATGATAGTCAAATGACCTTGAATAATATAGATAGAGATAAGAGAGGAAATTAGCTCGGCTTCGAGAGAACCTTCATCTTGGAGGTATAGACAGAGTTCTCACTCTAGATCTGCGAGTAGAGAAGAAGTTAGGCGGTCACGTTCTCCTACTGACTTTGATATCGAGCCGACGTTGGCCATCAGAAATCAAAGATGCCGCGGTCGTAGGGTCAGACGGCCATGAAGCACCCGAACGTTTATCAGAGGATAGAAGTGAACTAGCTTCTCCTGCAGCCGAACACAGTACGTTGGAACCGGAGGAAGGGGAAAACCAGGAGTTTCTGGCTTCGTATGCGGAGGCAGTTGATTTGATTTGTCAATTCAATAACCTTTCGAGGATCACGGAGGCATCTGCCAGTATACTTCCTCCGGGAATCGATATGGTATTGGGACTGAAAAGGGATACGAAGGTGTCGTATGAATTACCTTGCTCAAGTCATGCGAAGTCGGCTTTACAGCACGTCAATACATGGATTGCTGAAAGGGCTAATTCGTTAAGATCAAATAGATCATTAAAGTTTATTCCCCTGCTATTGATGAAACATAGGAAATATTATGCGACACCTATGGTTCCTTTGCTATCTAGACAAATTAACCCAGATGTGGTAAGGTTAATGCCTGGATTAACCTTGGATTACGTTAAGATGGAATGCCTGTTGATGACTTGTCAGTAGGCTGCTACTTTGGAAGCAACGGCTGCTTCTATCTTTCAGACTGCTTCTTGGTTAGACCTTTGGTCAACAGCAGTAGCAAAAATTGCATCCTCAGAAGCAACAAGAAATGTAGTGGATGAGACAATGTTTTTCAGATCGCTCCAATCAGGTTCCAAAGCAATTGCGTACTTGATGAATTTGAGTGCAATGTATGGGCTAATATCCTGTTGACGAGGAGAGATGCAGCATTGGCTAGATTAAGCCGCAGTATTGACTTGGATTCCCTGTTAGCAATGCGGAATGGGGATATCCTAGTCGCAATTGCTGTAACCAAAGGGCATACTGGAAGATGCTATAGATAGAAGAAGGATGGATACTAACGACAGATTAGTCCAGCCAGCAGTTAGGAAAACATCTGGAAGCCAGGCTAATTCTAATGAGGTAAGACATCAGCAAGTACCTCATAAGAAATCAGTGAGACATAACATCTCTAATATATCAACAAGACCCTCTTCCCCAAAGAAGTTAGCTCATTGGCCCTTTCACAATAGACCCAACAGAGGAAGGGGTATTAGGGTCAGGGGGAGAGGTTCAAGACGATAGGATGGGCACCTCTCATCACTGAGTCACACCAGTGGGGGGTTGCCTGGCAAATCACTGGAGGGTGTGGCAGGAATTTGGAGCGGAGCAGTGGGTGGTGGATGTTCTCAGAGTAGGATATTTGATTCCGTTCGAAGTGACTCCACCCCTGACAGAACAACCATTACCGCACCTCTCCTATGCTCAGGAATCTCAGAAAGCTCTTATTCTATAAGAGGAAGTGAAGATGATGATGGAGAAAGGAGCTGTAGAACAAGTATCGCTTCCATCAAAGGGGTTTTACAGCCATATTTTCCTTGTCTCCAAAGCCAACGGAGATTGGAGGACAGTGATAGATCTGTCAACATTGAATCTGTTTATAAGGAAAACCAGATTCCGAATGGAGACCCCAAAGACAGTTCTAGCAGCAGCAATCAGGGACTAGGACTTTATGCTGACAATAGACTTGAAGGATGCATACTTTCAGATCCCAGTCCATCAGTCTTCCAGGAAATTTCTCCGCTTCAGTCTTGCAGAGAAAGTTTTCCAATTCAGAGTCCTGTGCTTCGGATTGACAAAGTATCCTCAAGTTTTTACAAGAGTATCCACTCTCGTGTCGACATGGGCGCGTGCTCAGAGGATCAGGCTAATAAGATACCTAGACGACTGGCTGGTGATCGCAAAGTCCAGAGAAAAATTACTTCGGGACAGGGATACCCTTCTGCAGTTTTGTCACAGCCTAGGTATTGTGATGAATCAGAAGTCAAAGTTGAATCCAAATCAACGGCTGGTGTAAATGGGTATGATTATAGACACAGTAAAAGCCAAAGTGTTCCCAGCAGACCAGAGGGTAGAGAAATACAAACAAGTGGTGAATGCCTTTCTGGAAAAACAAACACAGCCAGCAAAACAGTGGCAAGTATTCCTGGGAATTCCAAGTTCCTTGGAGAAGCTGGTACCACACGGAAGACTACACCTTCGATCATTGCAATGGAGGATGAAGGAGTTTCGGTCGCCAACGGTAGATCACCCATATGAGCAAATTCCCTTGTTGACAGAGGTGAGGAAAGACCTACTGTAGTGGGTGCAGAACGACAATCTGACAGGGGAGTTACTCTTCAGCAACCCTCTCCGGACCTCTTGCTGTTCTCAGATGTGTCACTCGAAGGTTGGGGAGCCCACGTGGAGGAGCTGATGATTTCAGGGAAGTGGAGTTGCAAGGACAGAGAACTCCATATAAACGTGTTGGCATTAAAAGCAGCGTTTCTGGCGCTACAGGAATTCCGGGAGAGGGTGAAGAGGCAATCAGTGGTAATGATGTCATATGACACCACAGTAGTAGCTTATGTAAACAAATAAGGAGGCCTAGTATTTGCAGTTACACCTGATGACAGTAGAGAATTTAGTAGACATCAGAGCCAGATATATTCCAGCAAAAAGAAACATAGTGGCCAACAAATTGAGCCGCTGGAACCAGATCCTAGGAACGGAGTGGTCCTTGCATCAAGAAGTGGTGGACAGAATGTTCATATTATGGGAAAGGCCGAACATAGACCTATTCTCGACCAGGTACAACAAAAAATTGGAAGTGTATTGTTCAGTAGTCCCGGATGCTGAGGCAGTAGCAGAAGATGCGCTTCAACAACCATGGGGCAATCTGTACGTGTACACATTTCCTCCATTTTGCCTAATCCATCAGGTTCTGAACAAGGTAATGTGGTCTCAGAACCTCAAAATGACTCTGGTAGCCCTTTTGTGGCCGAAGGCAGAATGGTTTCCGGACCTGTTGGAACTCCTAATAGATGTGCCGAGAGAGTTACCTCCATGGAACAACCTACTGTCAACCACACATGGAGAGGTACCATCAGTCGATGCAGTCCCTATCACTTCACGGGTGGAGAATGTCAAATATCTCCTGCAAGCGAGAGGCTTTTCTCAGAAAGCAGCAGCACAGATGGCAGGAAATATCAGAAGGTCGTCGGCAGCGGTCTACCAAGGAAAATAGTCCGCATACTGTGATTGGTGTCGTAGAGGGAACTTGTCTCCACTCGGAACCACTATTCAACAGTTAGCAGATTTTGTGATATATCTCAGGACAGAAAGGCATGTCTGTATTCGCTGTAAAGGGATACAGGGCTGCTCAAGCTTAGGTCCTGCGGATGGAAGGCATGGACATTTCTTCTTCATGGGAGATGGCTATGTTAATGAAGAGTTTTGAGCAGTCCTGTTCCCCGAAGGAACTAAAAGCCCCAGATTGGAATTTGACCATGGTACTGAGTAGTCTTACAAAACCCCCATACAAGCCATTGAGACAGGCCACAGATGGAAGCTTGATCCTGAAGGCAGTCGTTCTATTGGCCCTAGACTCAACCAAAAGGGAGGGGGAGCTGCATGGTCTGTCATATGTGGGGAAGTATCCAAGAGGTTGGAAGTTTATAGTTCTTGAGTTTGTCCCAGATTCGTTGCCAAAACTTACAACCCATCAGTAGTGGATGGCAGATTTGCCTTCTATGCCTTGTCAGAGTACTAAGAGCATACTTAAGAAGAACGTGGCATCTCAGGCCGGGATGCCAAAGGCTATTTGTAAGTACAGGATGGAACAAGAAGGAAGTGTCCAGTAACACACTATCGTTTTGGCCGAGAGAAATGATCAGGAATGCATACATGACAGGAGACAGAGGGTCAAATAGCCTGTAGAGAGCTAGAGCTCATGACATCAGAGGCTTGAGTGCTTCTTTGGCATTCAAGAAAAATATGTCCCTGGAGAGGATTTTGAAAGCTGGTATTTGGCGATGCCAAAAAACTTTCACTTCCTTTTATTTAAAAGACGTTGCCCATAGATCGTTGGACACTTTTTCCTTGGGTCCAGTGGTGGCTGCCCAGCAAGTGGTGTATAGCTCATTCAGTACCCATGGTGGGTCAGTTTGTGTCTAGTCTAAGATGAAGGTATGAAAGTAGAATGAATGAGATGACTGGTCTTTCTTCTTTACTACTTTTCTAACTAATCCTTTACTTACGGGCTGTATGAAGGAGAGTACCATCATGAGCATTAACGAACTAGATGCAGGTGAGGGGGACAGCCATACTGTAAAAATAATCTAGTGTAGGATACTTTTCAGTAGCAACAAACTCCTCTCAATAATAGGAAGAGAGTGGGGTGATAGTAGATCCAGATACAAGGGACAGGAGTGCTTTATGAGAACGGATAGCTCTCCACCTTCCGTAATGCAATAAACCATGGCATTGTATGAAACATCCAGAGAGGGAAACCAGTAGACTCTCATATATCTTTGGTTCAAAGGTTAATAGTCCATTGTCTTAGATACATCTACTACAGTAGTACCTCGAGATACGAAATTAATCGGTTCCGAGACGCCTTTCGTATCATGAGGTTTTCGTATCTTGGACCACATTTTACATGTAAAATGGCTAATCCGTTCCAAGCCCTCCAAAAACACCCCAGTAAATTTCATAATAAAAGCTAAATTGACCTATAAACAATGAAATACTACAACAATTTGGACCATTCAATACCTAAATTAATAAAAAAAAATGCAAAATATAACCTGTAAATAAAGTTTATATTAGTGTACATGGTAACAAGAAATATACTGTACGTAAAATGTGGAAGCTTACCTTTCGAGTGAGGCTACGTACATACGTAACTATCCAAGGAAGATTGCTTCTGCCTACTTCACAATGTTCCTGTGTGAGCTTTTTTCTTTTTTGGGGGGTGTCTTCTACAAATGATTGCACTTTATGAAAAGCGGCTTTAATTTCTGCCGTTTTTTTTTCTATTGTACATATGTACGTACGTACACTTTAAAAAACATATACGTACACAATTCCTGTGTGAGCCTTTTCGGGGGGTCTTCTACAAATGATTGCACTTTATGAAAAGCAGCTTTAATTTCTGGTGTTTTTTTTTTTTTTTTTTTTTTTTTTTTTTTTTTTTTTTTTTTTTTTTTTTTATTTATTATTATATTATTCTTATTATTATTATTATTATTATTATTTTATTATTATTATTATTATTATTATTATTATTATTATACAGAATTTCAACTTTCTGTTCTTTCTTTGCACCTCATATGACTGTTGGCCCTGGTGCCCATCAAAACCCTGTTCAACCAAATGCTCTCTCTGCAACAGATTGGGGTACTGAATGTTCGGCTGCTGACCCTCAACATAAACTGAAGTGCCTTGATTATACGTACTGGTATGCATGTTGTAAATGATTGGTCTACACCCTCTGTTTAGCAGGGAGTGGATATTCTACCAACCTTGCAAAGTTTCCAGTTATCCCATGAGAGAGACATTGATCACTTATCCCATGTGAGAGATCTTGGTCACTTTTTTTTTTTTTAAATAACGTACACATTGACGATCCCGAAAACGAATACCGCGTGCGTACTATAACAATGCTGGTACCGAGTGGCCAAAGCACGCCACCACGTATACATAGTAGATGCATGATGGGAGGGACGCTGGCCAATAGGAGAGAAGGATTTTATGGCCGCGACTAGCATCTAGAACCAATGGGAGAGCAGGAGGATGGTGGCGAGTCTACTAGTACTAAGATGGCGGCGCGCGGCGCGATTTTCAAAATTGTTATCCGGGCGAATCTCGGACTTTCAGAAACCTTTCGTATCTTGAAAACTTTTCGTATGTAGAGCCGTTAAATTTTTCGTATTGGCTTTCGTAACTTGGATTTTTCATAAGTTGAGCCTTTCGTATCTCAAGGTACTACTGTATATGGAAATGGATAAAGGTGGCAAACTTCCAGTTGAGAGACTCAACTCTCACCAATAAGTAAGTCTATCCTAATGTTAAGACCGAAGGTTTGTTTCGTATATGAACAGATGACAAATTTTTAACCAATTTGTATTTTTCATACCTAACAAACCTGAGGTCTTAACAGATAAGGTCAACCTCTAACCACCCCTCTAACAGTCTAAACTGGGTTGGAAGAGTAACTGATGGACCACGGGACGCCAAGGGCATTCTGGGAACTACAATACCCCGTGACCTGGTATATATGCCAATAGTCCCTGGATCTCACAAATTTTGTTATTAATTCTACTGGTTTCCAGTTTGGTGCTAGTATTATCCTAAGGTTAAGACCTCAGGTTTGTTAGTTATGAAAAATACAAATTGGTTAAAAATTTGTCATTTTTTAACGGCAGCTTGAATTCAAAATTCGCGGGTAACACTTCAAACTGTAGGTGACAGTTCGCCCACTAGCAAGAGAATAGGAACAACTGTATGCAGAAAGATTACCTTGTTCCTGCTGTGGTCTGATAAACACTGATGATGGCAATGGTTTGTTCATTATTTTCCAGTTATTTAATTGGATTTCAGTGGTGTGCATTCCCACTAGAACGCATATTTAGTAACCATCAATGTAATCTCATGATGAGTGTTTTCTTAATTTTGTAAGTGTTGAGTTGATTCATCAGCTAATCTTGTTTACTCTTACAAGCCGATGAAAATAGTTTGGCCCTAAAGTAATAAGAGGACGAAAGTAGTTTTGCCATAAAGTAATTCTCGTTTATTACGCCATTCCTATAGGCTAGATTTTGCATAATGTGTTTTATTTACTGGGTTTCATTAATTGTAACCCTCGTTAAGTAGTTATGTTTTTATTTTAAATTCTCGAATGGTGTGTTTTCCAAGTATAAATACTCACAAACTGTCTTTTGAATGTTTTGTCATTCTTTTAGGCTAACAGATAAGCAACTTGACTTGCAAGTTGCTGGTATGTTTTTGCCTTGAAAAGTAATCTTGTATATTACGTTAGGACCAGCTTTTACATCAGCGTTGTTTACAGGGCATCGGCGATGCACTAGACATCATTGGATTATTGCCTGAAAAGTAATTTGTTGCTTGTTCCTCTTTCATAGGCCTCTTGTGGGCTGACAGTATGATGTGGTCCTCAAAAAAGAATTTTTGTATCTTGTACCTTTCCTTTAGGCAAAAATATTTTACATTGAAGATGTTAACAGATGGTAGGCAATTTACTAGATGTCATTAAACAATTGCCTCAACAGTAATTCATCAATGAATATAGGCTTAGTGTGAGCCATCAATATAGTTATGCCCTAAAAACAGAATTCTTGTATCTTATGTCAGTCCTTTAGGCCAAATTATTACATCGATGATGTTTACAGGCCGTAGACTATTAGTAAAGGGGTGTACACCTAGGAGACCACTTTAGATGTATGGAGAGAGAATCCTCATATATCAATGTCTTCGAAACTTGATATGTCACTCTGTTGTGTTGTTGAGCAACAACATAACTGAAGGTAATGCAGATACATAAGTGGGTTGTTTGCCAGACTGTCGAGCTGTCAGCCAAGTACAATCTGGGCAGGAGGTATGTTTTGGCAAATCAGTTCAGCTACCAGGGTTAAGTAGTAGTGATGAGTCCATATATCCTTGCATGGCAGGAAAGCTTTTCTATATCTAGAACATCATTCATTGACCTATTTACTAGTATACTCAGTAAGCACCTCCCCCATTCCAGACCCCAGGGCTGTTCTAATGGTGCATATATTTCTAAAACGTGAATCATTGACTTATTCACTATACCATCCATACCCACAGAATGACCCTAGTGAAAACTCTCAGTGTTTTCCCTGTTCCAGACCCCTGAGCAAAGTTTGACTGTCTAAGCTATCCCACCAGTCTGAGTCACCCTGTGACAAATCATTGTAGGTTAAATGACCCCAATAGCCCAAGCAGAGTGATATCGTGATCTGCCAGCTTTTCTGTTGGAGGTGTCCAAAGAGCCTGGCCCAGTCATCTTGTTGGCCACAAGTACAAAGGAACCACTAGTCAGTGCAGACCCTCAAACTTTACAGTTGGAGGTTACCCAGCAGTTCCTTTGAGATCTCTCTCTCTCTCTCTCTCTCAAGACTACATGGGAAATATCTGGTTGCCTCAGGAGGTCTGTTAAGTGTAATGGGGAAAGTTAGCTATCTTCTGTGCTTAGTGTCGTAGATTGGGACTCAACTTTGTCCGAGCTATGTTCAGCAGATTGAGGACTTCTTGTCTACCTTCTTCTAGACAGTGCTCCAGTAGTGTTTCTGCCTTACCCTCCAAGATCCCCAGAAAACCCTGGCCCTCTCAGCAGAGGTGAGGAGGAATTTGGAGATCAACACTGGTTTTTAAAGTCGCCTATTCTTGGTATAGAAGGCAACTGTAAGCTGGAGACTGGTCAACAATTTCTTCCCACTGTGAGCTTGTTCTTCAGACTTGAATCAATATGGAAACAGGCCAGGCTATGTTGGATTCCATCAGAGAGGGTTAGTTGTTGAAGAGTGGCGACAGCCCCTCTTGTTCACACAGGTATTTTGTGTCGACTTGGATTTGCAGAGTATATACTTGCTGCTTTATGTGGATGATAGGCTACCTCTGGCATCCTAAGAGGCATAGAGAGATCACCCACTCATATTTTGCTATGCTGTGGGGGTTGTGCTCATAGACACAGCGGCAGTAAGTCTTTCCTTCAGACTCCTGTGCCAGCAGGCTCGGAATTTTCAGCACAATTCCTGTCGTGACAAAAGCAAACAGCATGGTTACCTTTCATCCTGAAGAAGCTCATCCCTCAAGGGCAACTGAAGTAACATTGGTTGGCCTCAAGCAATCTTCCCTCCTAACTTGTGCCCTTACGTGGTGACGTCAGGGAAGATCCTGCTTGGCAGTGACTGGGTGACAAGAACCTCCTTGTTGGAATTCTACTTCCTTGAACTGTGTGCACCTGGAAATGCCTCTGCTGATGGATGCATCAAAGGAATGACGGAGTGCACTACACCAGAGTGTTAGTATGCTTCAGGTGTAGGGATGGAGAATGAGCCTAGTCTGTACATTGTTTTGGAAATGCAAGCATCACTGCTAACCCTATAAGCATTTCAGGTGTGTGATAGGTAACTCCTTGGTGCTGATGTATGACAATATGATTGCTGGTGTACATTGTAAATCAACAAGCAGGGAGGGAGATTGTTCTGTCCTCATCTGTCAGTTACCCCAAGGGCAATTGGGAAGTTTACACCATCATCTCATTCAGTGTGATCGGTGTCATTGCCTGAGCATTAACTGCACCAGGAGTCACAAATACCTTGGTAGCACTTTGTATACCCTGCAAAAGTGGTTTCATAGAATGGGTTTCACAATGTTTGGGGCTTCTGTTCTGCTGATTGCATACTTCCTTGTCTACCTTCATCAAGACAGGTTCCTCTCAGTCTCCATGGTGAAAGGCTATTGCTCAGCCCTGAGCCAGGTCTTCAAATTGAACGGCATAGATCTCTAAGCTTTGGTTACAAGGAACGTCAAAAAGTGTTTTCCTTCTCAAGAAACCTGGGAGAGGTCGTTGACAGGATTTCTCTCTCCAGACTGCGTTTTGCCAGCTTTTGCCTTGGAAAAGCTTATTTGCAAGTTTCATGGCATATCTTCACTTGTCTGGTACTTGTAGGGTGGGACATCTCTCGTTCTAGTATGTTCTTAGGTTTGTTGTGAAAACCGAGAACCTATCAGTTCCAGATGAGAGAGATGTGAGAGGTTTATAATTTCAGGGTTCCCTTTGTCTGGGACTTTGGTTAGCCCCGGGGTAGCCCAGAGGTAATAAGAATGGGGGTTGAACAGGTAAGATGAATGGCTTCTCATACTACAAATTGTAAAATTATCAAAGCAAATCAGAGAAAATATTATCACCAAATGATGCATGAATTCGTAACTCGCCGACGTAAATTTTTTTTTTTTTTTTTTTTTTTTTTTTTCCAAAAAATTCACCATAAAACTAAATACTGTGCTAGAGACTTCCCATTTGTTGCAAAATGAAGATAATTGATTGAATATTACAAGACTGTAAGTGTTTTAGCTTGCAATTGCAGTTTTCGACCATATCGGTCAAGTTAAAGTTGACCAAAGGTCGAATTTTTACTATTTATCGTGATTTATATGAAAATATTTCAAAACATTAAAGCTACATCCATGACTTATTTTTTGTTGTATTCTACATGAAATTGCGCATATTTTCATATAAAACTTTATGTAACAGCTAATATAAAATGGTACAAATATTACGACAATCTGATGAAAGAATTTAAAGTGTTTTCCAAAAATTCACTATAAATTGAAATATTGTGCCAGAGACTTCCAAGTTGTTGCAAAATAAAGGTAAATGATGAATATTACTAAAATGTAAGAGATAGCTTAGAATGTGTTTTTCGACCATTTCGGTCGAGCCAAAATTGAAACAAAGGTTGGAATTTTGGCACATCGTGGTTTATATGAAAATATTTCAAAACTGAGAAAAGCTACAACCAGGATTGTTTTGTTGTTGTAAACATTACGACAAACTGACAAAAACATTTCTGAGATGTTCGGCAGTTACCGTGCTCGGACATAAGGAAAAAGTATTTTTCAAAAATTCACCATAAATCGAAATATTGTGCTAGAGTTTTCTAATTTTTGCAAAATGAAGGTAAATAATAGAATGACTAGATGTAAGAGTTTTAGCTTACAATTGCGTTTTTCGACCATTTCAGTCGAAAAATATTACGACAATCTGATGAAAGAATTAAAGTGTTTTCCAAAAATTCACTATAATTGAAATATTGTGCCAGAGACTTCCAAGTTGTTGCAAAATAAAGGTAAATGATTGAATATTACTAAAATGTAAGAGTTATAGCTTAGAATTGTGTTTTTCGACCATTTCGGTCGAGCCAAAATTGAACAAAGGTTGGAATTTTGGCACATCGTGGTTTATATGAAAATATTTCAAAACTGAGAAAAGCTACAACCATGGATTGTTTTGTGTTGCAAACATTACGACAAAACTGACAAAAACATTTCTGAGATGTTCGGCACGTTACCAGTGCTCGGACATAAGGAAAAAGTATTTTTCAAAAATTCACCATAAATCGAAATATTGTGCTAGAGTTTTCTCAATTTTTGCAAAATGAAGGTAAATAATAGAATATTACTAGAATGTAAGAGTTTTAGCTACCAATTGCGCTTTTTTCGACCATTTCAGTCGAGTCAAAGTTGACCGAAGGTTGAGATTTTGGCACTTTTCGTGATTTATATGAAAGTATTTCAAAACTGATAAAAGCTACAACCATGAATAGTTTTTTGTTGTATTCTACATGAAATTGCGCACATTTTCATATATAAAACTTATGTAACGGCTAATATAAAATGGTGCAAACATTACGACAAACTGACAAAAATATTTCTGAGATTTTCGGCAGAGTTACCGTGCGCGACATAAGGAAAAAGTATTGTTCAAAAATTCACCATAAATCAAAATATTGTGCTAGAGTTCCAATTTTTTTGCAAAATGAAGTTAAATGATTGAATATTACTAGAATGTAAGAGTTTTAGCTTACAATTGCGTTTTCAACCATTTCGGTCGAGTCAAAATTGACCGAAGGTTGAAATTTTGGCACTTTTCGTGATTTATATGTAAGTATTTCAAAACTGATAAAAGCTACAACCATGGATTGTTTTTTTGTTGTATTCTACATATATAAAACTTTATGTAATGGCTAATATACAAAGGCTGATGCGAGAAGGAGGCATTTCGCGCATGCGCACCTGGGTCACGCTGGTAAACAAAACAGCAGCTTGATCGTGAACTCCCAGCATCCCCAAAGGCGCGTGATTCAAAAGTTTTCGCCTAGTAGGCCTATACTATTTTTCCGCGAATTTTAAAAAAACTTTTTCGTCGACGTACCATACGTCCAATTTTCATACGACAGACAATTTTAACCCTCTTACGCCAATTAGACGTATTAAACGTTGAGATAAATTGTCTTCCGGGTGCCGATTGGACGTATTAAACGTCAACATAAAAAAGTTTTTTAAAAATTCACGGAAAAATACTTATAGGCCTACCAGGCAAAAACTTTTGAATCACGCGCCTTGGGGGATGCTGGGAGCTCACAGATCAAGGCGTTGTTTTGTTTACAATCGTTACGCAGGCGCGCAAGCGCGAATTTCTTTCTTATCGCACTAAAAAGTATCGATGACACATCTCAGAAATTATTTCGTCACTTTGACATTATTTTTGCACCATTTTAAATTAGCCGTTACATGGAGTATTATAGACATATGAAAATGTGCACAATTTCATGTAGAATACAACAAAAAAATACTCATGATTGTAGCTTTTATCAGTTTTGAAATATTTTCATATAAATAACGATACGTGCCAAAATTTCAACCTTCGGTCAACTTTGACTCTACCGAAATGGTCAAAAAACGCAATTGTAAACTAAAACACCTGTATTCTAGTAATATTCAATCATTTACCTTCATTTTGCAACAAATTGGACGTCTCTAGCACAATATTTCGATTTATGGTGAATTTATGAAAAAACTTTTTCCTTACGTGAGCGCGGTAACTCTTCCGATAAATTTTTTCGTGCGATTGTGGTAATGTTTGCACCATTTTAAATTAGCCGTTACATAAAGTTTGATATATGGAAATGTGTGCAATTTCATGCACAATACAACTAAAAATAACCCATGGTTGTAGCTTTTATCAGTTTTGAAATATTTTCATATAAATAACGTTAAGTGCAAAAATTTCAACCTTCGGTCAACTTTGACTCTACCGAAATGGTAAAAAACGCAATTGTAAGCTAAAACTCTTATATTCAAGTAATATTCAATCATTTACCTTCATTTTGCAACAAATTCGAAGTCTCTAGCACAATATTTTGATTTATGGTGAATTTATGAAAAAAAAAATTTTTTCCTCACATCCGCGCGGTAACTCTTCCGAAAAAAATCAAGACATATTTTCGTGCGATTGTCGTAATGTTTGCACCATTTTAAATTAGCCGTTACATCAGGTTTTATGTATGAAAATGTGCGCAATTTTATGTAGAATACAACAAAAAATGATTGAAGGTTGTAGCTTTTCTCATTTTCGAAATATTTGCATATAAATCACGATGAATAGAAAAAAACCACGTTCGGTAAACTTTGACTCTACCGAAATAGTCGAAAAACGCAATTGTAAGCTAAAACTCTTACAGTCTAGTAATATTCAGTCATTTATCTTCATTTTGAAATAAATTTGAAGTCTTGAGCACAATATTTAGATATAGGGTGAATTTAAAAAAAAACTTTCCTTCCCTCCGCGCGCGAATTCTCCGCCGCAAATCTCCGAAATGCATACGTCGCATTTTTGTTATATTTGCTCCGTTTCATATTAGGGGTTTCATAGAGTTTTATATATGAAAATGTGCACAATTTCATGTAGAATACAACAAAAAATAATTGAAGGTTGTAGCTTTTCTCATTTTCGAAATATTTGCATATAAATCACGATGAATAGAAAAAAACCACGTTCGGTCAACTTTGACTCTACCGAAATAGTCGAAAAACGCAATTGTAAGCTAAAACTCTTACAGTCTAGTAATATTCAGTCATTTATCTTCATTTTGAAATAAATTTGAAGTCTCGAGCACAATATTTAGATATAGGGTGAATTTAAAAAAAACTTTCCTTCCCTCCGCGTGCGAATTCTCCGCCGCAAATCTCCGAAATGCATACGTTGCATTCTTGTTATATTTGCTCCGTTTCATATTAGGGGTTTCATAGAGTTTTATATATGAAAATGTGCACAATTTCATGTAGAATACAACAAAAAATAATTGAAGGTTGTAGCTTTTCTCATTTTTGAAATATTTGCATATAAAAAAAATATTTTAAAAACTCTACATTCGGTCAACTTCATCTCGTCCGAAATGTCAAAAAATGCAATTTTAAGCTAAAACTCTTACAGTATAGTAATATTCAATCATTTATCTTCATTTTAAAACAAATTGGAAGTCTCTAGAACAATATTTAGATTTATGGTGAATTTTTGAAAAAAAAAAAAAAAAATTTTACGTCCTCTCGTTATCATGCATCATTTTGTGATAATATTTTCTCTGTGTTGTTTTGACCGTTTTACAATTTGTTATATACCAAAATAATTGCAATTTAGTGTACAAAACAACAACAAAAAAATTAACTCGTTAGCTTTAACCGTTTTGCTCACAGCACGATTTGAATACAATTATATATGAAATTTTGTTTTCGCGCTATCATATATCGCATTATTTATATATGATAATGATATTTTTTTTCATTTCTGATGGTTGCATAGTAAACTTCAGGATATGATAAAAAAAAAAAGGAGCCAAAAATGAACTCTTAATCTTAAAAACTAAGCGCGCTGTGATTTTTTGAAAAAAATATTTTTTCTGCTTCTGCTCTCACTCCGAGACCCCCTCGCCATACGGGAGACGATATTTATTATACCCCTTTGGCGTAAGAGGGTTAATCGACGTTTAATACATCTAGTCGGAGTTAAAGGGTTAAGCACCCGACAGACAATTTTAGTCGACGTATAATACGTCCAGTCGGAGTTTAAGGGTCAACAGGAATCAGCACTTCCCTGCTTACTATCTTGACTGGGACATAAGACATTACTAGGTGGAGAAGCAACTTGCTAGTCAGTTGAGAGACATCCCAAGGAGTAAGGCTTCTGTGTAAAAGGCAGTGGTTTATATTTCCATATGAGATAGACACTTTTTTATAGTCTATTTTTTCTAGCTATACAAAAAAAAAAGTGCTTAGAGAGGATAGGCAGTAGCCAACCCCCCTACTAACCCATGTGCCAATGATCAACAACCAATTTTAGGTTGCAGTGAGGAATGTATACTTCTATGCCTAGGAAGAATAGATTATTTAAAAATGTGAGTTTTGGCAAATACATACTGTATGACAGAATTTTAGAAATGTTTTCGAGCTAAATTGGTTGTTAATTTGACCGTTTCATTTTTTTGTGTTGCTTTTGTCTTTTAATTCTGTTCAGTAAAGTACCAATAATCAGCCTCATAAGGATGGTAAAATCAGTATCCTAACAAGAAAACAAGCTCTACAATGAGCAATAAAAAATAGTTTTTTCTGTTAAAAATTAGCTTCTTTTTTTTCACTGCACAGTAACTGGAAGTAGTGATAAAAAATTATGTGGAGACATCTAGTCAACATGAATACAAAGTACTACCTTGGAGTTATACACACAAGTTATAGAGATTTGCATTGCTTTTATATTTATATAATAGATTGTTAACATATTGGAATGCTGTTTTGTTACAATGTTTTTGTGGTACTGTTTTTATATTCTTTCATAGTTGTAAGACCTCTTACCCTACACTGATTAGGGAAGTTTTATTATTTAAACCTGTAATTGTATTTTTGTCAGATGTCACAAGTTATATGATTTCTTTTCTTTTTTTCATTTCAGTGAGTGGACTGGGGAATCTCCTTGGTGGTGGTGTTAACCTGACCTTGAACTTGAGTTCTGCATATCCAAATGGAGGTGCTGGTAATCCTGTTATCACAGGCCAGTTGTTGGAGCATGTCCGGTCTATCTTGAGATCCTCAGGTTTTGCTGATCAGTCAAATGCTGAAGTATGTAGTGCCATAAATACACTCATTAATTATGGCATCATAGGACTGGGGCTAGGTCTTGGAAGTCCATCATCTCAACAGGGAGGTCAGGGCCAGGGTCAAGGTAATATGGGAGGTAATGCCATGCTTGGTAATATTAATTCCTCTGGTAACCCAGGGGAATACCACGGTTCCTCCATGAGCAATGGGAATAATGGTCCATTTGGTCCTATAGGCACAACTGTTGCATCAGGACTAAATCTTGGACAAGGTTTAGGGGGACCAACTTCACCACAACGACAAGTGGACAGATTTAATAGCGAACCTCCTTTTGATCCCTTTCGCCGACAGTCGACCGAGATGGGGGGCAGTCTACCTTTGAACAGTAACTCCTTTGGTCTTGGCACCCCTTTAAGAAAGAGCCCATCACCAGGAGAATTGCCTCCTGGTGCCCCAGATGGCAGCAAGAAGGTGGATGTTGAAGTTGGTGAGCACATAGTTGGTGCTATCCTTGGGCCTGGAGGGAAATCACTGGTGGAGATTCAACACATCTCTGGGACAACAATTCAAATCTCCAAGAAGGGTAATTATGTACCCGGTACAAGAAACCGGGTCGTGACCATTACTGGCCTCCCCTCGGGCATTTCAACAGCGCAGTTTCTCATTGAACAGCGTATATCTGATGAGGAGGGGAAGCGGGCCCGACAAAATGCCATAATGGGGGTCATGCCTTAAAAAATAGAAAATAATAATTCATTATCCACCTCATTCCCACCATTATCTCTCACCCATAAAAATATAAATAAATTGACTTAGTATAGGGGCTTGAAACATAAGCACACCATCATTGCCTCGTTCCATTGTAGTGTTGAATGTTATTTTTTTCATTTTTTCTGTATGTGTATATGTATTTGTATACAGAATGTATACAAACATATGCCACATATATGTACGTATGTATATAAATAAATCAGTAAATAAAATCATAATTAAACATTTTAGGGATTTCAAGCTCCATAAAGTCATCCAAATTTCAGGTGCTTTTCAGCTGTTATGGGATCCTTTGCGCATGTAACTCTTAGGGGTAATTTCCCGTTATTATTGACTGTTTGCAGTGGAAACGATCTGATGTTTCTCCCAACTGACAAGCACCTTGCATTTACTAGGTCACAGCAGTTTCATTTTCTCTTCAACAATGGCCTGTGTGTTCAAAGTGTCATCTCATTCATCAGGCATTACCATTACAAATCTCTCATTTATGACCATTTAAATATCTTGAATTTCCCCAGTCACCAACTACATTTTTTGTTTTGACCTTTTTGTTATTTTAAATAGAAATATATGAGCTTTTCAGTTTATATTGTACTGTATATGACAGGGCAGTTGTGTGTAATAATTACTTGTTTACTGTTTAGATATCTTAAAAATTTATCATTATTAGCTGTTTGATGAATAGTATTCTTGATTTTTCTTTTTTATCAGCCTCATTTTTCATTGTGCAAATGTTCATTACTCAGTTTAATCCATGTGGATGTTGCCTGGGGCCACACCAGTTTTCACACAGGTTGAGGATCAGGCTCTTGCAAGATGCTGACACCCTCGCTCCCAGCGTTATTATTCGGCCATCAGTTCTTTTGGCAGACCTGCTGTGCCTAATTAACTTCATTACAAGTCTCCCTAAATGTTTTAAGAATTAACTTTTATTTATTACACTGTGTCTAGTTATCAGACAAGTCCGTGAAAAGTTTTCACATTTTATTGAAAGCAGATTAGTATTTAGCTGCTTACAATTGTGCAGCTATGTGATTACCATTAACCGTTCATATTTATAAGTTGACCTGGCTTTAGCAGATCTGACAATTGAACCGTTTCATAACCATCTTTCTGTCTTCAGTCAGAGAACATCCCACATGGCAGTTCATATCGTAAGGTATGAATTTTGGCATCTTTTAACTCATGTTGAGTTTATTAATGCTGATCCCAGGATTTCTGCCTGGACCAAGTCTACACTGGGGAGGTTCTTACTGTTTCAAGTCTTCACAGAAGTGAGAGGAAAAATGGAAAAAAATAAAGTTTGGCTTTTAGATGATGAGATATACATGAAAAAAAAAAATGATGTTTCAGGGCCCTCTTATAGTAAGAATATTGTACCTGGGTGGGTAATAGAGCATATTAAGTTTGACCTTGTAACAGTGTACAGTAAAGTTAAAACATAAGGGTGGGAAAGATCAAAGGCATCTTAGTTAGCCTTCACTAGATAACGCACCCAAGTTAATTGCTTAGTCTTGGTACTTGCAAGTCAAGTGTATTGTGTGCATGTAGGCTGATTTTTCCCTGGTACTAAAATTGAATCATATATCTATATATAAATATATATTTTTGAATTAGGTTTTCCCCAAGTGTTAAAATAAGTCAAGCAGATATTGTGGTAGATTCCAAAATTTCTACTGGACCAGGGGATAGGCAGAAACATTTCTCATGCATCTTTCATTAATAATCATAGCTCTACAAATCTTGTAAAAATTGGCAATAAATATATCCATTAGCAGCCATGACTTTTCATATCAGCCTATCAGTTTCACCGCACCAAACTGACATCCCAGCACCCTGAATGTCTAGCCAAGGGCTTATGTGACCTTCAGGGCGCAGGTAATCAATCCTTCATCCCACATTCGGAAGTTACACCTCATGACACTGGGAAGCACACCGCTAGATGACTAAGTCAGTTTGTTGCGGCTTGCTTACTTTATGATTGTCTTTTTGTGGTCATTTCTGAGAAAGAAATGTATCGATAGAAAATGACTGTTCCTTAGAGTTAGTAGAGTAAGATGTCCTCCCCCCTTGTAAGGGAGTTTTGGTGATAAGAAAAGTGACTAGAGTCATGAGGTTCCATTATACAGTTTTCAGGAAATGGCACTAGTGTGTCACTGATTTGCTTCACCAACATTTTTCTGGCAGGGGAGGGATCATTGTTCATTAGATGTAGTTTACTTTTGTTTTCTGCAGTAATTGTTTGCTTATATTGATATATGAGACATATTCACAGTTGTGCCATCCGATAACTCATTTTGCAATACCCCTCAGTAATGTTGATTGTTATTTCTTTTCTCTTCCATCTCCATAACTAGATAATGGGTGACCCCAATGTTATGAATGATGATGGTGAGTAAGCTGGTGTATTATGTGTGGAGAGCTGACAGTGCCTAGCTGTGGTGGTGGTGTCGGCGGCAGGAGTGGGGGGTGGCTCTCCACGCAGGCTCGGCACTCCCCTCCACACAGGTAGTGAATCGGTGACTACTCCCCTAAATATCCCTTCCAACTTGATATAGGCAACGCATATTAGAAGGCCTTGTTGCCGTATCCTGTGTCATGTGGAGGATTGAGGAGGATGGAGAAGTTGTGCAGCAAAGTACACTTAAAAGTTAATTTATAAAAGAGGATCAGTCATTTCAGTATAATTGGAGTATCCCCCTCTTAGTCATGTGCCTGTTTGTTGGTAATGAATGTTCTGAAGTGCCCTATGCACATAGTTCTTCTCTCAAGCATGCTAGTACTGTATTGTACGTATATTATAGAGGGCAAGGGATATAACGGAAAAATGTCTAATGTGGAATGATTACCAGGTAAGAGAAAATGTATTTAATCCAATAGAATTGAGGTTGCATGCATCATAACTGGAATACAAGTATCAGATTTTTTCTTTTCATCTTGTAAGCAAGCATTTGTTTACAAGATTGGAGCATACACATGATGGATGAGAGGTTGTGTAAATGACTGGGTGCCTTTTTAGTTAACAAAAGTGGCTGAAAAGTCACCAATGTCCATGTGGAGTAAATGGCACATCAAAAAATTGATGAAGTGTATTTATGGTAGACCACTGTGTAGAGGGACTTAAAATAAAGAATTTTGTCACGTATAATTTATCCGTAAGGTTGCGGTAATCTTGTATTCTTACAGAGAAAAAAAAATGGTGTGGGGTAGTATGCTTTAGAACTGTTGTTTTTGGAGTTATACTTGTCATTTAGATAATAAGTAATAAATTCCCTTTACTCGATTCAACTGAAGAACATTATAGAATGCTTTGGTACCAGTTTTCTTCAAGTTTCCAAGGACTCCAAAATCTGCATTTCTGCTGTGATGATTTGCTGTATTGTATTATACCTACTAGATGTTCTATACCAATTAGTTTTGAGCAGATCTAATAGTAGTATTACATATGTCAGGTATGTAGTCGGATAATGTAGTTATAGAAAAAGTTAC